>NC_134689.1:111992282-112292282 GCF_050947455.1 Rhinoderma darwinii
GCCAAGCGACAGCCTCGAAATCTTAATGATTTATAGATGATCTGCAAAGAGGAGTGGGCCAAAATTCCATTTAACATGTGTGCAAACCTCATCATCAACTACAAATAACGTCTGACTGCTGTGCTTGCCAACAAGGGTTTTGCCACCAAGTATTAAGTCTTGTTTGCCAAAGGGATCAAATACTTATTTCTTTGTGCACAATGCAAATAAATATATATAATTTTGACACTGTTTTTCAGTTTTTTTTTTTTTATATAATCTATCTCTCACTGGTAAAATTAACCTAGCCTAAAAATTCTAGACTGTTCATGTCTTTGACAGTGGGCAAACTTACAAAATCAGCAAGGGATCAAATACTTATTTCCTTCACTGTATATATATATATATATATATATAATCACATAAACAACAAAAATTTGAACAGCACATTCCAACTAAATGATATAAAATGTGTATGCAGGTGCAGGACACCTGTGACTGCAAATATACAGCAGAAAAAGAATGGCGACAGCACACTGCGACACTAATGCCACCTAAACCACTAAATATAAATAAATATGCACTAAAGCTAAATCTACTTATAATAGGGAGGTTCTTAGTGCACATTTTGATCAAAAAGTGTTTGCCCACCTGCCACGACAAGGCGACCTCTGTAAGGTGGGAACCTACGCTGCACATACACCCAGAACTGGGACTAAGCCTACATATATACCTGGGACTAAGCCTACATATATACCATGTGCACTAAGAACCTCCCTATTATAAGTAGATTTAGCTTTAGTGCATATTTATTTATATTTAGTGGTTTAGGTGGCATTAGTGTCGCAGTGTGCTGTCACCATTCTTTTTCTGCTGCTATATATATATATATATGTGTGTGTGTGTGTGTGTGTGTATATATATATATGTGTGTGTGTGTATATATATATATATATATATGTGTGTGTGTATATATATATGTGTGTGTGTGTGTGTATGTGTGTGCATATATATATGCCTAACCTGTCTATTCTAAAGACTAGTATAGAGAACAGATGTGAGATAAATATATGAATGTATAGATAGACATCTATCTACAGTGTATACAATTAGGCTATGTTCACATGGAGGAATCTATGCAGTGGATTCTGCCGCAAAATTCCCCCTCATCATTTCAATGGGAGGCGGACGCTTTTTCCCGCTAGCTAGATTTTTTTCAGCTAGTGGACAAAAGAAGCGTCCTGGCCGATCTTCAGTCAACAGGAATAATTCCGCAGCGGATTTTGCGGCGGGGCCCGCCAAGCAAAATCCATTGTGTGAACATAGCTTTAGAGTAAAATGTAAGTGTAAGTGTATTTTTTCTTCTCCTCACACTCATTCTGTGTGAAGAGGCAGAGACAAATACTGCTGTGACTCGCAGCGATCACATGATCAAGGACCACACAGATTGGTTACTGATCTGTGTTCTGAGCTCTTGACAACAGCCTGAAGTGCATCCGTATATCTAATAGGTTTGGGCTTTAGGGAACTGAACCCGCCGCCGTACATATATATGGCGGGGGTTAAGCAGTTAGAAAATAAGGACATTAGGTCACTAGGCCAATACATTTGACAAAAAAATTGATGAGAACAAAACCTTTAAATAATGCCGGATTAAACCCAGTGGAACCAAGCATGATATGACTGACTTTTTAACATGACCGTTTCTAGCGACCCAAAGTTAGCCAGGTTTTTCTATAACAGTATATAAGCGACAATGTGTCAGACATTTCTTTTTTATATTCACTCTTATTTTTGGCTAAAAAACACGTGCAAAAATACTGCATCAAAATGGCACTGTCTCTGATCCTCTGTCGCACTCAGGTTTGGTTGACTGTACAGCACTTGACGCCAGGATTGGGGTATTTCGACATATTGTTGTAAATGCTGATAAATGTACCTTTATCATAGACAGGTCCTCTCTATCGGTGTAAGTCATAAGGTCCTATGACAACCTGTATCTCATTCTTCTCTTTTTCATTGCAATTTGGTTAGATTTGGGTAGGAACTGGTCTTTCTTGTGTATGTTCTATACCAATTGTATGTCTTGTACTGTATTTGTTCTAATTTGCATTTTTTGTTTCTATATGCCTTTAAAATTTCAACGCACGTACCGTATATAAAAACTGTACTGTGTGAGCTAGGATTTATATCTAGTTAAATCTACTTCTGTATAAGGTTATTGGGCTTTTTCAGGCTCATTTGCATAAATATAAAAATGCTCATAACTTGGCCAAAAATGCTTGTTTTTGAAAAAATAAAAAACTTTACTGTAATCTACATTGCAGCGCCGATCTGCTGCAATATGAGATAGGGGTTTGAAAATCTGGTGACAGAGCCTCTTTAATTCAAATTATTGCAGCTTACGTAAAACTCACAAAAATTTTTGCACTCAGTATAAATAACACAATATTGCAGCTCCCAGACAAATATTTTAAAAATAAAACAAAGTTAACAATGAGTAAAGAAGTGATAGACACACTCTGATTTCAGCATGCTACCACTTATTTACTAATGTTAAAGGGGTTACCGGGGACCAAAATTTGTATTGCAATAATATATTTACGTGAAACTAAGTAACTTACTAATATACTTTAATTAAAAATTCTGTACTAAATGGTGCAGTTCAAACCTCATGACCTGAAGTCATATAATGACGTCGGCTCCACTACTGGAGTCCCCGAGCAAAGCATCAGCTGATGCTCTGCCTAGGGAATCAACAACTCCACAACGTCGTAGGCAGAGCAGTACTGTTGCCGACGTCCCTGTCCATATATGGACACTGACAGTGACGTGGGCAGAAGTCCTGGAGTCCCGGTGCAAAGCATCAGATGCTGTGCTTCGGGACGCCTCAACTTCTGACCACGTCATTGTCGCTGTCCATATATGGACAAGGACGTCGGCAGAACAGCCCCAGACAGAGCATCAGCTGATGCTTTGCTCGGGGACTCCAGCTATAGGAAACCCCTGAATTGACAAAATATGGACGTGGGGAGCAGTCCTGGAGTCCCGAGCAATGCGCTAGCTGATGCTCTGCTCGGGACTCAAGCAATAGGCAATGTGACAGCCCCTTGCGGTCATGTTCTCGAACAGCACATGAAGCAAGAGCTCAGTCACGTGGGGCCGTGTCAGAGCGTCATCATTTTAGAAAAGCTCCAGCACTTCCGTGAACAATTCATGAGGTTTGAACTGCCCCATTTAGTACAGCATTTTTAATTGAACTATATTAGTAAGTTACTTAGTTTTACATAAATATATTATTGCAATGCAATTTTTGTTCCCTGAATAACCCCTTTAAGTAGTTGCAGAGTATTTACATTTTATACTTACGTCGCGTGACCAGCTATTCAACTGGTAAATCCAAGTATATTTATATGTTCACTATCCCTCTGGCAGTTCCATCAAATTTTAAGGAAAGATTAGCACGAAATCCAGAAGTATTTTTGCCATCAAAATTAAAGCTACCACGATGTAACCCTGATGGACACCATGATTAGTCAATGGAGTTTGTCAGTCTCTGCTGGCATCCGTAGGATGATGGATCCGGCCAAACGTCATGACTTCCGTTGTGACCAATGCCTAATTAAAGCATTAAAAATATGTATAATGTATGTAACTTGTATGATTATATAGTCATGGCTCTAATCTGTCAGGAGCATAGATGGGAGGAAATGTTTCTTTCTGCAGTCAGGTGGACAGCTTTTGGAATCCGGGTATAATTTACACTTTCACAAAATTCTGGTGCAATAACTTGTGGTAAACCTGTAGTTTGCCCCATGTCTACCTTGACGTAATTTATTTGTACTTGTCTTAGGAGCTTTGACAAACCCTGGTCTAAAGCACACATTCCTCTCCATGTTTGAGGAAATAATACCTTTTTTTTTGTGCCTTGATTGAAGATGCTTCTTTTCAGTGCATGCTAAATTAGATCGAGATTGTGTGGAAAAAGAAAACATCATTTTTTAAAACATTATCATGAATTCATGAGCTTAGACCTATGTCTGACATTGCAAATAAAATCTAATTCTATTTTTCATTTCTTACAGGAACGTGAGCTGGAGAGTGTAGAAAGAAGTTGCAGTGTGGAAGCCCTAAAAACTGAAGTCTTGCAGCTACAGAATCAGAGGTCTGAGCTGGATAGAACAGTCCGTAAACTGGATCAGGAAATGGAGCAAATGAATATGCATACAATGACTCGCACACAGATGGACATGCTGAAGAAGGATAAGGTGAAGTCCCCTTAATAATTGTATTCTTGCATAAAGGAACTTGCAGGCTGGAATTGAAGTATAGTTTTAATTATGTCCTGAAGTCCTTGTTATGGTTAGAATCAATGGTGCGGCAGCCGCAGGCGGCCGAAAGCATGCCAACGTGGGTGCACCTTTGTGTCAGAAATACCACAGTTTTACTGGCTAAATCGTGCAGCCATTCATAACCCATGTGGGCACGGTTTCAGCTGCCGCACTGCGTGTTCTCACCCTTAGAGATTAGTGGTTGGACAACATGTTTTTCATTTGCTCTGCTAATGAATAAATCTTTTCTACTGTATTTTTTCACTGCATTGCGATCTAGTCTGAAAAAGATGAACATATTCGAAAAATAAAGTCTAGACACAATGATGAGCTAAGTTCATTGCTTGGATATTTTCCAAACAAGAAGCAACTCGAAGATTGGTTGTATGCAAAGCATAAGGATATCAATCAGACCCGGGACAAATTGGCCAAGCTAACGTAAGTGTGTTATCAGCAATAGTGCAATTGTTTTCTGTCGTAAAGTTTTTATTTTAACCTTTAGCAAACACAGACCAGTATGAATCATCTTTGAGAAGGCAGTACAGTCAGTGCTCTTCCACTTTAGTATTTTTCTTGCACTTTAATAAGGTGAAGACACTCACCTAATTAATTTTCAAAGGTGTCCTACGTTCATTTTCTTTACCTGCTTCACACACTCACACAACGTTCTCTTATTGTTTCTTTCTGGATCTTCACCCCTAGGTGCACCAAGACGCAACTGTAGATCCTGGCGGGAAATTACTTCGCGCACCAGGACGTACAGTTGAGGGGGTTTTACACTGGCGATTATCGGGCAGACGAGCATTCATAGAACGCTTGTTGACAATAATTACCCTGTGTAAACAGGGCAGCGATCAGCAGATGAACGAGCGATTGCTGTGATTGGTGGATGTGTTCAGACCCACCAATCACAGTGCGTTTTTACCTAGGTCGGGTAAAAAAATACTGGACACGGGCTCTGATCTCTTTGTTGGTGAAGAGAAGTTGGGGAGATCAGAGCCTGTGTCTGGCTGTGTTCCAGTCAAAGTGAAAAAAAAATAATGAACCCCAATTTTCAGTTCCCCTGTTCCATCATAGTTCACTAAAAATAATAATTAGATGTAGTTGTCTAGCTCGTCTACGTCATTACGTTGCATCAGTTGTCAGTCAGCGTCAATCCGCCACTGTCAGTCGCGTCACTTGTCAGTTAGTGTAAATCTGTCACTTTCAGTCATATCACTTGTCAGTTAGCGTCAATCCGTCACGTGTCAATTAGTCAACGTCAGTAAGTGTCAGTTAGTAAGTGATACTAAGTGTTGCAAAAAAGCAAAAACAATTTCTGTTTGTCAGTATTAGTGTTTTACGTGAAAAATGTAGAAAAAAAACCCAAAACATAGTGTGTTCGTGTTTTATGTGAAAAAAAACTAAAAATCATTGTTATACAACTGTTTGTTACAGTTCAGTGAGCTACGTGTATGTATATGTCTGTATATATATATATATATATATATATATATATATATATATATATATACACACACACACACACACACACACACACACACACATTTATAAAATGGCAGCGAGACGTTACACCGCTGAAGAGGCATATACCATGATTGTGTCTGATACAGACTGAACGAGTGATGAGGAACCAGAGTTCTTTCTCTCATTCTCCTCCAGTAACAGTTAGGCCCCTCGTTAATATTTTCTCCCAAAATTTTTCAGACATCTACACCCCGGACAATGAATTTTCAATTGACGAATTCCTGGTGCACTTCAAGGGCAGACTGAAATGTTGCCAATATTTGCCTAATAAGCGCGCCAGGTACGGGATCAAGGTCTACAAGCTGTGTGAAACTGAGACCGGATACACACACGGTTTCCCGATCTATGAGGGGAAGGACAGGACAATACGGTCCCCCAGACTGTCCTCCCTGCATAATAACCAGTGGGAAGATAGTGTGGGACCCCCTGCACCCACTGTTTGATCAGGGGTACAACTTGTGCTTGGACAACTGGTACACAAGTGTACCCCTGTAGAAATGTCTAAAAGAAAAAAAAAAACTCTTTAGTGTGGGACAGACTGAAAAAACCAAAGGCATCCTCCCAAGACCCTCATCAGCAATCCCTGCAAATTGGCGAAAGCAGGGCATTTTGGCAAGATGGGGTCCTGTGTCTGAAATACAGGGCCAAAAAAAGATGTCTGCATGTTGTCATCTATGCATGATGCCAGCTGCACGCCCGTCCCCACACGTGGATTCACATAGTCCACGATTAAGCCTGTGTGCATTCAGGCATATAATAAATTCATGGGGGGGGGGGGGGTTGACCTGAATGATCAGGTTTTAAAGCCGTATAGTGCCATGCAAAAAAGTTAAATCTGGTACAAGAAATTGGCAGTGTGCCTTGTCCAGATGGCACTATATAACTCCTTTTAAATTTACAGAAAAGCTGGCGAACACGGTACATATTTGGAGTACCAAGAAAAAAATGGTAACGTTTATTTTGCTTGGAGACGAGGTGGGGGAAACTTCTTCTGCTTCAAGTGGTTCTTGCCGTATCGTTTCTGGGAAGCACTTTCCAAGTGAAGTGCCTGCCACACCAAAAAAAACGCAGGCCACAAAAAAGGTGCCGTGTCTGTGCAAAAAGGGGTATCCGAAAGGATACCAGATATCAGTGCGACACTTGTCCATCCAAACCCGGACTCTGCGTGAAGGACTGCTTCCGCATCTTCCACACCTCCCTGGATTAAAAATGTTATACTTTTAAAAAAAAACACCCCTCCCTTTATCATGCTGGTCTTTTACCCATTTTTGAATTTGGACACTAAGCCAAAAAACGTATAACAAAACTAAAAATTCTCATTATACCCCTAGATGAATACCTAATAACACAATAAATGGGATTTTTATATATATATATATATATATGTCCAAACTAATAATTGAACGTAGCTGCAACGCCATGCAAATATACAGCCAAGATAGAAAAAAAAGTCAGGCAATCATAACTATTTATGCCAATATAAAATATGAATTTTATGGAAATACATTAAAAGATATTTCACATGATAAAATAAGTGATGGATTACCAAAAGGAACCAATAGACACACTGAATTATAGTTGAGAATCACAACGGTACTGGAATAAGGCGCTATTATATATAGAACAGTAGTATGTAACAAAAATCTATTGAAAAAGTGAACAAGCCGCAGAATAGCTATCAAATTTATATGATGAAATTATAAAGTGAATCCCAGCTTGAGGTATAGTGAAAAGTCGATGCACATGACGTATCTCAAAGATCCAGCAACATACAAACAATGTAAGGCTTGGGAAAAGGTTATAGTGAAATTTCAACACCTAGAAAGTACAGCTGAAAAAAATAAATATGTATTTATAAAGACTAGTTGTCCTGTCAGAAAATAACATAAAAATGCAAATAGCTCACCTAGGCGAATAGTCAGAGGTATGTCTGGTCACCTTGCCTCGACACGCGTTTCTGATTAGTTTTTCTCAGGAGGTGTAGAGTATAAAATAATCTGTATGATCGGCACAATTTTTGCTTCTGGCCAAAAATCCAGGTAAAAATAAGGCCTCAAAATCCTTGTGGTGCTCCTTCACTTCCAGGCACTGCCATGTGTCCAGACAACATATTTAGACAACTTTGGGGTAATTTCTGAACTCAAAAGAAATAGCCCAATAAATGTTGAGGTGCTTTTCTTCATTACATGCTTTTGTGTCCGTAAAATCTGTCTGAAAAATAACGTATTTGTGAAAAATAGAACATTTTATTTTCCATGGCAGATTTTCACTAAATTCAGCAAAAAAAACTATGGGGTCATAAATGTGATCACACCCCTAAATAAATTCTTTGAGGGGTGCAGTTTCCAAAATGGGGTCGCTACTTGGGAGTTTCCACTGTACTGGTACCTCGGAAGCTCTGCAAACATGACATGGAACCCGAAAACCATTCCAGCAAAATCTGTGCTCCAAATAGCGCTCCATCTCTTTTAAGCCCTGCCGTGGGTCCAAACAGCAGTTTATTACCACATATGGAGAAATTGCTTTACAAATGTTGGTATGCTTTTTCCTTGTAAAAATTGCAAATTCTATGTTTTTTCAGAAAAAAGTAGATTTTCATCTTCACAGACTAATTCCAATAAATTCTGCAATAAAACTATGGGGTCAAAATGCTTATATACCTCTAGAAAAATTAATTGAGGGGGGTAGCTTCCAAAATGGGGTCAGTTTTGGGGGGTTTCCACTGTTTTGGTCCCTCCAGGAAGTTGCAAACTCTGCGCTCCAAAATCCAAATGGCGCTCCTTCCCTTCTGAGCCCTGCCGTGTATCCGAACAGTAGTTATTACCACATATGGGGTATTGCCGTAATTGGGGGTGCTTTTTCCTTTATTCCTTTCAAAAATTAAAAAATTCTATGTTTTTTCAAGAACAAAAGTAGATTTTCATCTTCAGACTAATTCCAATATATTCAGCAATAAACCTGTGGGGTCAAAATGCTAAATATACCCCTATAAAAATTCAGTGAGTGTTGTAGTTTTCCAAATGGGGTCACTTTTGGGGGGTTTCCACTGTTTTGGCACCACAAGACCTCTTCAAACCAAACATGGTGCCTAACATATATTCTAAAAAAAAAAAAGGAGTCCCAGAATCCTCTAGGTGCTCTTTTGATTCTGAGGCCTGTGTTTCAGTACATTAGCACACTAGGGCCACATGTGAGATATTTCTAAAACTGCAGAATCTGGGCTTTTTGGCGTTTCTCTGGTGAAACCTTCTGTGTTACAGAAAAAAAAATTAAAAAATTTATTTCGGCAAAAAAAAAGAAATTTGTACATTTCCCCTCTACTTTGCTTTAATTCCTGTGAAATGCCTAAAAGGTTAAGGAACGTTCTAAATGCTGTTTTGAATACCTTGAGGGGTGCAGTTTTAAAATGGGGTGATTTATGGGGACACTAATATATAAGGCACTCAAAGCCACTTCAAAATTGAACTGCCCCCTGTAAAAATAGCCTTTTGAAATTTTATTGAAAATGTGAGAAATTGCTGCTAAAGTTCTAAGCCTTGTAACATCCTAGACATCCTAGAAAAATAAAATGATGTTCAAAAGACGATGCCAACATAAATAAGACATATGGGAAATGTTAACAGTAACTGTTTTGTGTTGTATTACTATCTGTCTTACAAGCCGATACATTTAAATTTAGAAAAATGATAATTTTTGCCAATTTTCTCAAATTTTTGGTTTATTTCACAAATAAATATTGAATTTATCGACCAAATTTTTTCACTAACCTAAAGTACAATATGTCACGAGAAAACATTCTCAGAATCGCTTGGATAGGTAAAAGCATTCCGGAGTTATTACCACATAAAGGTAACGCATGTCAGATTTGAAAAATCGGCTGTGCCTCAAGGCCAAAACAGGCTGGGTAAAACTGTGTTAAAGAGGCTCTGTCACCAGATTTTGCAGCCCCTATCTGCTATTGCAGCAGATAGGCGCTGCAATGTAGATTACAGTAACGTTTTTATTTTTAAAAAACGAGCATTTTTGGCCAAGTTATGACCATTTTTGTAGTTATGCAAATGAGGCTTGCAAAAGTCCAAGTGGGTGTGTTTAAAAGTAAAAGTCCAAGTGGGCGTGTATTATGTGCGTACATCGGGGCGTTTTTAATACTTTTACTAGCTGGCCGTTCTGATGAGAAGTATCATCCACTTCTCTTCAGAACGCCCAGCTTCTGGCAGTGCAGACACAGCGTGTTCTCGAGAGATCACGCTGTGTCGTCACTCACAGGTCCTGCATCGTGTCAGACGAGTGGGGACACATCGGCACCAGAGGCTACAGATGATTCTGCAGCAGCATCGGCGTTTGCAGGTAAGTAGCTACATCGACTTACCTGCTAACGCCGATGCTGCTGCAGAATCAACTGAAGCCTCTGGTGCCGATGTGTCCGACGCGATGCAGGACCTGTGAGTGACGTCACAGATCTGCACTGCCAGAAGCTGGGCGTTCTGAAGAGAAGTGGATGATACTTCTCGTCAGAGCGCCCAGCTAGTAAAAGTATTAAAAACGCCCCGATGTACGCACATAATACACGCCCACTTGGACTTTTACTTTTAAACACACCCACTTGGACTTTTGCAAGCCTCATTTGCATAACTACAAAAATGGTCATAACTTGGCCAAAAATGCTCGTTTTTTAAAAATAAAACCGTTACTGTAATTCACATTGCAGCGCCTATCTGCTGCAATAGCAGATAGGGGTTGCAAAATCTGGTGACAGAGCCTCTTTAACTACTTACAACAATTTGAAGTTTATTTATTTTCTGCAGGAGAAAAATGTGCAAACTTGTACAGCTCAGAAGGTCTGAGTTGAACAGCAGTCTTGTAATAGGTGAAATAAAGTCATCAACTTTTATTTACTGTATATTTATTATTTGCTTTTCTTTGCTGCCAAGCTTAAACAATCTTAGGCTGGGTTCACACGACAGGGTCCCGCCCGAGCCCGAGTGTCGGCCTGTAAAATCGGCCATTTTGGCCGGCCGGTTTGCATAAAGTTTTGCATCCGTTCCGGGCCGGGCAGATCTGGACAGTGACATCAGCGGGAATCCCCATGTGTTCGGGGATTCCGCTTCAGGAGTTTCCCCTGATGTCACTGCCCAGATATGGACAGAGACATCAAGCGCTCCGTCCAGGAGCGGAATCCCCGAAAACACGGGGATTCCGCTCCTTCAAGGAGCTAAAGTGGGGCTAGCACATAGCAGAGCAGGGAGATCCTGCTCTGCTTTAGTGGCGTCGCTACAGTAGTAGCAGCAGCAGCAACTGCTAGCGGTGCCATGGAAGGTGTCGCCGGGCCAGGGCGCTTTTAAAACAAGCAAGGGAAGGGAGCCAGCGCAGTGCTCCCTCCACCTGCTGTACACCCCGGCCCTGCCACACAGTGTACAGCGTACAGCCATTCGTCCGAATGGCATAAACGCCTCGTCCTCACATGCACTCTGCGCTGTGAGGAGGAGGAGATAGAGCGCAAGCGACGGAAAACCTGGCCATCACTCGGGACACATTCCGGTGATGGCCGTGTATTACCCGGCCCAATAGACTTCTATGGGAGCCGGGCGGCCGGGTACCCGGCCGAAAATAGAGCATGCCCCATTTTTTCCCGGCCGTCAAAAAATCGGTCGTGTGAATAGCCCCATTAGGGGTCTATTATTCCTAATGCAGCCGGGTGCCGGCCGATTTATGAACGGCCGGCACCCGGCCGGGAAACCCTGTCGTGTGAATGAGGCCTTAGGCTGGGTTCACACTGAGTTTTTTGCAGGAGGAAAATCTGCCTCAAAATTCAGTTTGGAATTTTGAGGCAGATTTTCCTCTGCCTGCATGCCGATTTTCGCTGCGTTTTTCACCCGTGGCCATTGAGCGCCGCGGGTATAAAACACAGCAAAATATGCTTTCTCTGCCTCCCATTGATGTCATTGGGAGGTCAGAGGCATAAACGCCCAAAGATAGGACATGTCCCTTCTTTTTCCTGTGAGCCGATTTTTTTCCCGCTCACGAGAAAAATAACGCCTCCGCCTCCCATTGAAATCAATGGGAGGCATTTTCGGCGCGTTTTGCTGCGCGGTTTCTGCGTCAAAAAAACTCTGTGTGAACTGGCCTTTAATAGGTCCTGCATAATGCGATACACATTTTAATATGGCAATTTGCTGTTGATGTAATAGATATAACTGAAGTGCCATCATCTTCCTAATTACTTATTTGCATCGTATTGAGGTGTTCATCAGCAAGTGACAAGCCACAATGAACTAAGTGACCACTGAATTGTGGAGGTTGCAGATGGCTTACCAAAACATAGTTTGCTCGTGTGTAACTGAAGTATTTTTCATTCCAATATTTGGAAAAATATGCATCATCAGTGTAGTTTCTCTAACTGTGAGTATGCGTAAGGCATTGTAATGATTTTCCAAGTTGCCCAAGCAGAATAAATTCCACCATAATACTCCCAAAATTTCTGCAGAAAAAGTCCTGATCTAGATCCTGTTCCGGTGTGTGATGCTTGAATAAACACATTTATTCTGCCTTGTCTGTGGTTTTGTATGCAGCTCTTGCATCACAGAACCTGTGACTTAGCTATGTAATTTCCTCATTTCCAGCATGAACCGTTTTTCTTCTACTACTGTGATTTAAACCATAGCATAACATTTTAAACACATTTTTTTATTTGTGTTTTTTTTGGTCTTCATTTATGTTAGCAAGGAGCTGGTTTCAGCAGAACAGAATAAAAACCATATGAGCAATGAACTGCGTAAAAAAGAAGAACAGTGTGCATCATATGAAGACAAGGTCTTTGATGTTTGTGGTAGTCAAGACTTTGACAGTGATTTGACACGTCTACAGGATGATATAGAAAAGACCTCTAAACAACGAGGTGAGGCCCTTTTTTTTTTTTTTTTGTCCTATTCCATTAAAGCCTCCAAGGTATTTGCTAGTATATATTTTTTTCCGCATATTTTTATTTTTTTCTATGAACATACACTTATTGTATAAAACCTTCATTTCCAAATAGGCTTTAATTTCCCATGACTGTGGTCTCCGTGGGTCATAGACAATTGAATCTAACATTTGAAAATATTATAGTAAGCCACCATGACCGTACAGTTATGTCACAGTGATTTTTCGAGCATAGAAGTCGTGCCCATGGGATCACCGTGGGAGACCGGTGATCTGATCCTGCCCGTTTAACCCCTTAATTGCTGTGGTCAATAGTGACTGCAGTATTTATGTGGTTTGACAGAGGGAGGGGGCTTTCTTTGTCACCCATCAGCAGCCGGTGGGTTGAAATGGCAGCCGAGGGCTTAACAGGCCCCAAGGCCTGCCATGGCTATATGCTTATTAAGCTGTGCTAGAGGCACGGAATAATAGACTGCCTGTTAGTTTTACACTGACAGGCAGTAGTGCGTTGGTATACTTAGTATACCAAAGCATTACATAAGCGATCAGAAGTGAAGACTGTACCAAAAAAATAAAAAGTTGCGGAATTAGGTTGTTTTTTTTTTTTTTTTTCGTTTTTTTTTTTTTTTTTCGTTTTTTTTTTTCACACTGAAAAAAAGTATAAAAATGAATCAGAGGCCCACATGCGGCTATAGCGACAAAAAAAAGTTACCACTTTTAGAATGCAGTGATGCAATACCAATAAACAAGTGTTTTTATTGTGTAAGAGTAGTAAACCATAAAAAATACCTACTGTATACATATTTGGTATTGCCGTAAAAGTAACGACCCATATAATAGTTGATGAATAAGTTATATGTACCCGCAAATGGTGCCATTAAAAAATACAACTCATCCTACAAAAAACAAGCCCTCATGCTGCTATGTCGACAGAAAAGTAAAAAAGTTATGGCTCTCTGAATGAGATGAGACAAAAACAAAAAACAAATCCTGCAGGCCTTAAAGTAGTTTTCCCATAATCGATATCTCTTGTTCGTTACATTGGGGGACACAGACCCTGGGTATATGCTGTTGCCACTAGAAGGCTTAACACTAAGAATTAAAGTATAGTCCCTCTTACAGGATATACCCTACCTACAGAGACTAAGCTAATTCACTCTTCGCTTTGTAGCCTCTCTTCTTTTTTTTTTTACACTACAGGTCCCCTATCCTTAGTCTCTGAGCAGTTTTTTGCTACAGTTGGGTTACTTTACCTAGCAGACCTAGGTAACTATGCAGCAATTATTACCCCCTTTCTAAAGGAGAAGTAATTGTCCTGCTGGGCAGTACCTAAGTGGACTTACTAGTCAACCATCACCATTCATTATGCCTTCTCTAAATGCAGCACTACTTTTTTGTGTTGTCAACCTACTTCCTTGTGTGATGCATTCCGGCCTCCTGGTGAAGTATCTGTGGCCCCGGCACCTCCGTCACCCTCGGCATTATGCACGTCTAGTACTGTGGGGACTGAACCGGATTGGGCCCCATTGCCTTTCTAGGATAGCCAGCGACCTTGCTAACATGACCTAGTCCATGATGGCCATCATGGTTTAACTTTCTGATCAGCTACCGCTGGACTCTGTGTCCATGTCTTCCTCACGAGGCAGACACAAGAAGCGGGCCAGGTTTACACAATTGACATTGGTTTCTCTTGCGTTTTCTGCTTCAGCTCCCGTTTCCCCTGGAGGTACAGTCTGCTCCTTCCACCCCCTTCCAGGGAGGCCTTGTCTGAAGGGGAGCTCTCTGAGGACTTTTTGTCATCCAAATCAAATTCAAAGTGATCCAGCACTGTGGAAACTCTTATTCTGCCAGGATCACAGTTTTGATGCAGTTTTTGTCTCCGTTTTTTAAACCAAACTCAGAAGTGGACACAAAGGAAAGGAGATTAATCAGTTTTTTGTTTATACTTTTCATTTCTTTTAGTACCACTTCTGCCCGTGACTAAAAAAACTGATCCAAAAACTGCATTAAAACTGTGTGTGTGTAATACTGGCCTACAGGCGCTTCATGACATCTTACAGGTCACAGACGCTGTGCCTTCACCTGAGCCGGTTTCTTATCCTCCTCCTCAACGGTCGTAGGAGGTTTTTCCTGCCCATTCCGAGCTCGAGAGAGAGTGTTTTGTAAAGAGTGGAAACATCCCAAAATGTTTTCTAACTCAACCTGGTCGGATGTTATGTATCCCTTTCCAAAATAATTCTCTTCAAAATGGGGTAAATCGGCAATGGGGGACCCTCCAGTATCCGGTCTGGCCAAGACTACTACCTTACCTTCGGCGGATGCAACTTCGTTTTGCCACCCCCTGGATTGACGTGTGGAGTCTTTTTCTACGTCCACCTTAGAGGCCACTGGCTCCACCTTACGCCCAATTTTCACTATGACCTGGGTCAGCAGAGCTATCACTGAATGGACTCGATAACTCAGTCACAGTCTCCTCTCCGGAGCTTTTCAGGAAGACTTGGTTGATCTTTCCTACCACCTCTTTAATACCTCAAAGTATTTAAGCAAAGCATCAGTAGGAGCTGCCTGTCTGGTGGCTCATGCTTCTGCTTATATAATCACTACCTGCAGGACGACCTGGCTGAAGTTTTGCTCCGTGGACACGGCATCCAAAAGGTCTTTAACTGTTCTTCCCTTTTCGTTCGGATTCTTATCTGCTTGGGATCTGGCTTGATGATATTCTCTCTGAACATACGGGTGGAAAGAATACTCCTTCCAGAGCGACTGCTTTTTTTCAAGGAATCAATTCTCTTATTCTTCCGTGAATCATCATCCCTGTACCTCCCAGATCAGAGATTTCAGTGGTTTTACGTCAACCTTTTTGGCGTGCCAAAAAAAGAGGGATCAGTTTGACCTCTTCTGGACCTCAAGCATCTGAACGCGTAGATTTAAGGTCTGCCATTTCCGCATTAAATCTCTCCACTCGGTCATTGTCTCCATGAAACAAGGGCAGTTTCTTTCCTCTGGATATCAAGTATGCATACAAGTTGACATTTGTCAATCCCACCAGCGCTTCCTGCGCTTTGCTGTCACTCCTTACCACTACCAGTTTATAGCTTTCTTGTTCGGACTGACCTTGGCATGAGTTCTCGCCAGCATGGTGGCTTCGATGGAATCCGTTCCCTTCGATCATCTTACAGTGGAACTGCTCTACGGACTACCTGTATAGACGGTTCCTACTTTCCCTGACTGACTGTCGGTACTCCAGTGGTGGATCTTTTGCCCGACCATTCCCTGTGGCCGCCTTATCCCTCTACTGAATTGGATTGGCAGATCCTTTTCACGGATGCACGTCTCAAGGGGTAGGACGGAACACTCTAATCTGTCGGCACAGGGGCTGTGGTCCCCATAGGAATCATCTCTCACCATCAAACTGCTGGAATTGCGGGCCGTCTTCCTTTGCCTGATGCACTGGACATCGCTACTGTCTAGCCTTCCGGTGAAAGTCCAAACTTCAATGACGTAGACTTGATGGCGTCCAGGTTCAATCGCAATGTCCCCTGCTTCATCTGCCAAGCCCGGGATCCCAAGGCCTATGCAGTAGATCTTTCTCCCTTGTGGTTTTCTCTTTCAAGAGATTTTCTTTCCGCCAGGTTGCCTGGATCAGGGTCTGGCTCTTAGCTCCTGTTCAGCAACTTTTTAACATCAAAGTCTGATGTTAGGCCCTTTTACCAAGGGATTGCTCACGCATCTCCCCTTTATTTGCTCCAGACACCTTCATGGGATCTCAACTTGGTTCTGGAGGTCCTACAATTTACTTTATTTAAACCTCTATGAGAGATCTCCCTTTGCCTTCTCTCTTGGAAGGTGGTTTTCCTGGTGGCAGTGACTTCCTTTCAGAGTGTCTCCAAACAGGTCGGCTCTATCCTGTCGTTCTCCATTCTTGACTTTTCATCAGGATTAGACTGTTCTCCGTACGGTGCCCTCTTTTTAGGACAAGGTTGTTTCTAACTATCACCTGAATGAGGCTGTCGTCCTGCTGTCTTATTGCCTGTCTCCTAGTCATCCGCGGGAGCGTTTTTTTTCACATTCTAGATGTTGTCAGTGCCTTACGGACTTGCGTTTCTCTCACTTCTTCTTACCGAAGGCCGGATTCTTTGTTTATCCTCCTGGATGGTCCTACGAAGTGGTTGGGGGCCTCTAAGACCACTATCACTTGATGGATTAGGAAGGCTATTTTTGATGCTTGCCAAATTCAGGATAAGGAACCCCTATTTCCGATTATAGCTCCCTATACCTAAGCATTTGGGACTTAGTGGGCATATGCACAATCAGGCTTCTATTCTTCAGGTGTGCAAAGCAGCTATCTAGTCTTCCTTGCACACTTTTGTCAAGTTCTATCCGGTGCACACTTTTGCGTCTGCAGATGCTTCACTTGGACGCAAGGTCTTGCAGGCATCTCTGGAGTATGTGACCATGTCCTTTTTTCTGTTCCCTCCATAGCAACTGCTTTAGGATGTCCCATGGTGTGTGTCCCCAAATGTAACAAATGAAAATCCTTTTCTCGCCCAGTTCATTGGGGGACACATCCCCCACTAATTTGTTTGTTCAAGGTTCACATGGTTGTCTATTAGAGGTATCCTCTATCGTTCTGACTTACCGATGCTTACCTTGTATCTGCTTCTCCTACTGCTTATGGACATACTAAATCAGCTCAGTGTCTGTAGGTGGCGTATATCCTGTCGGAGGGGCTACACTTTTTTTTCATTCTTAGTGTCATTACTGCCAGTGGCAACCGCATATACCCACGGTCTGTGTCCCCCAATGAACTAGACGAAAGAAAGATTTTACAGTGAGTACTCAAAAAATCCAGTTTTAGCAGCTATCCACAGGATAGGTAATAAATATCTGATTTAGTGGGGAGCCGACCGCTGAGACCTCCACCGTTCCCGAGAACGAACTTACCTGGCTATACCTGTGCGCTTCATATGAATAGATCAGTACTGCGCATGCTCGGCCACCGCTCCATTAATTTTCTATGGGGGCTGCCTGAGACCGCGCTAGTCTATCTCTGGAAGCCCACTAGAAAATAAATGGAGTGGTGGCCGAGCATTCTCAATACTGCTCCATTCATATTGGGCACACAGGGACAGCCAGGTAAGTTTATTCTCGGGATCAGTGGGGGTCCCAGCGGTCGGACCCCCACTGATCAGATATTTATATCCTGAGGATAGCTGATAAATATTGATTATGGGAAAACCCCTTTAACTTCAAAATAGCCTTGATGCTTAACCCCTTCCAGCAAATGGGTGTTGCTGGGCGTCCTTTTTAGCGATGCGTTCCCGCAAATGGGCGTACATTAACGCCATGAGGCTGAAGTGGGCACAGGAGCTTAGCTCGCTTCATCTTTAGCGGGTGTCAGCTGTAATATACAGCCGACATCCCACTGCAACCGTGGCGATCAGTTATCTCTGATCGCTGCCATTTAACCCCTTAAATGCCAATGTCAATAGCGACAGCGGCATTTAAGTGATTGACACAGAGTGAGGAGGCTCCCTCTGTATCCCGTATGACCTTTACAATACACTGCACTACATCAGAAGATCAGATCTTCAAGTCACATAGTAAGTGTAAAAAAAAAAGAAGAAGTTTCCCTGATCAAGTCCTTTATAATTAGAAAAAAGATTAAAAAAATTAAGAAAACTATACATAATCGGTATCGCCACGTTCGTATCTGCCTGAACTATAAAAATCTATTTATTTATCCCGCACGGTGAACACCGTAAAAGGCAAAATTTCATTATTTGGTTACGTTGTTTCCAAACAAATTGAATAAAAAGTGATCAAAAAGTCGCAAGTACCCCAAAATGGTACCAATAAAAACTACTGTTTGTCACGCCAAAAAACAAGCCCTCATTTTGCTCCATCGACGAAAAAGAAAAAATTTATGGCTCTCAGGATATGGTGACGCATAAATTTGGTATTGCCATAGTCGTATCGAACCGCAGAAGAAAGTAAACATCTTGTTTATACTGCACAGAGAACACCGTAAAAAATGTATAAAAAAAGTTAAAGAATTTCAGTTTTTTGGTCTCCCCACCTCCCAAAAAATGTAATAAAAACTGATCAAAAAATCGCATGTACCCCAAAATGATACTAACAGAAACTACAGCTCGTCCCATGAAAATCAAGCACTCTCACAGCTCGTCAACGGAAAAATAAAACGTTATGAATCTGGGAACGCAATAATGCAAAACGACGACATATGGGGTATTACTGTACTCTGGAAAACCCGCTTAACAATTTATGGGCTGTGTGTGTAAAGTGGCACAGTCTGAGCACAACATTTTGGGCACTGAAATAGCATATCTGTTGAAAAATGGCAATTTTCTACTGTGTACTAATTTCTCCAAGACCTGTGGGGTCAAAATGCTCACTACACTTCATGATAAATTCCTGAAAGAGGCTCTGTCACCAGATTATCAAATCCCTATCTCCTATTGCATGTGATCGGCGCTGCAATGTAGATAACAGTAAAGTTTTTTTTTTTTAAACGATCATTTTTGGCCAAGTTATGAGCAATTTTATATTTATGCAAATGAGCCTTTCTAATGGACAACTGGGCGTGTTTTCTCTTTCCAACTGGGCGTGTATTGTGTTTGTAACATCTGGGTGTGTTTACTTGTTTTACTAGCTGGGCGTTGTGAATAGAAGTGTTTGTCAGCATCATATGTCAGCATCATCCACTTCTATTCACAACGCCCAGCTAGTAAAACAAGTAAACACGCCCAGATGTTACAAACACAATACACGCCCAGTTGGAAAGAGAAAACACGCCCAGTTGTCCATTAGAAAGGCTCATTTGCATAAATATAAAATTGCTCATAACTTGGTCAAAAATGATCGTTTTTAAAAAAAACAAAAAAAAAAAAAACAAAAAAAAAAAACGTTACTGTTATCTACATTGCAGCGCCGATCACATGCAATAGGAGATAGGGATTTGATAATCTGGTGACAGAGCCTCTTTAAAGGGGGTGTATTTTCCCAAATAGGTCACTTCACAGGGATTTTCACTATACTGCTATACTATTTTGTAAAATCTCCATTACAAAAACGAAAATGCGCTTTTTCTCTTTAGACCCTTGCCGTGCGTCCATATGGCAGTTTACAATCACATATGGGGTATTTCTTTACTGGGGAGAAATTGTGTAACAAATTTTGGGGTGTCTTTTCTCCTGTATTTCTTATGGAAATGAAATATTTTGAGCTAAATCTATATATTATGGGGGAAACATTTTTTGTTCATTTTCACGGACCAATTCTAATAAAATCTATAAAACACCTGAGGGATGAAAATGCTCACTACACCTCTAATTTAATTATTTGAGGGGTATAGTCTCCAAAATGTGATCACACCTGGGGAATTTCTACTCTACTGGTACTTCAGGGACTCTACAAATGCGACATGGCCCCCGGAAACCAATTCAGCAATTGCCATAATCGTATCAAACCGCAGAATAAAGTAAACATGTTGTTTATACTGCACAGAGAAAATGTATAAAAAAACCGTGAGAGAAGTTTTGTTTTTTGGTCTCCCCACCTCCCAAAAAATTTAATAAAAATGTAGCCCTGCCGTGGGTCCAAACAGCAGTTTATTACCACATACGGGGTATTTCTGTAATTGGGAGAAATTGCTTTACAAATGATGGGGGGCTTTTTCTCCTTTATTCCTTGCAAAAATTAGAAAGTTCTATGTTTTCCGGGAAAAACAGTGAATTTTCATAGACTAATTTAAATAAATGTGGCAAAAAAACTGTGGGGTCAAAATGCTCACTATACCCTTAGATAAATTCCCTGAGGGGTGTAGTTTCCAAATGGTGTCTTTTTGGGGGGTTTCCACTGTTTTAACATCATAAGACCTCTTCAAACCTGACATGGGGCCTAAAATATATTCTAAAAAAAGCCAGCCCCAAAATCCACTAGGGTCTCCTTTGTTTCTGAGGCCTGTGCTTCAGTCCATTACCACACTAGGGCCCCATGTGGGATATTTCTAAAAACTGCAGAATCTGGGCAATAAATATTGAGTTGCGTTTCTCTGGTAAAACCTTCTGTATTACAGGAAAAATGTTTTAAAAATGTTTTCCTGCTACGCCTAAAGGGTTAAAACACTTTCTTAATGCTGTTTTCAATACTTTGAGTAGTGCAGTTTTCAAAATGGGGTGTTTTATGGGGGTTTCTAATATATGCCACTTCAGAACTGAACTTGTCCCTGAAAATATAGCCTTTTGAAATTTTCTTGAAAATTTGAGAAATTGCTGCTAAAGTTCTAAGCCTTGTAACGTCCCAGAAAACTAAAAGGATGTTCAAAAAAGATGCAATCATAAAGTAGACATATGGGAAATGTTAACTAGTAACTATTTTGTGTGGTATTACTATCTGTTTTACAAGCAGATACATTTAAAATGAGAAAAATCCTAATTTTTGCAAATTTTCTCAAAATTTTGGGGTTTTTCACAAATAAGCAATGAATTTTCCAACCAAATTTTACCACTAATATAAAGTACAATATGTCACGAGAAAATGTCCTCAGAATCGCTTGGATAGTTAAGTCTCCAGAGTTATTACCACATAAAGTAACACATATTAGATTGAAAAAAACAGTGCCCTGAAGGCCAAAATGAGCTTGGTCCTGAAGGGGTTAAGGGAATTAAGGGCTTAGTGTAGGAGCAACTAAGTTTGTCAATATACACAACGAATGGCATAATGTGTGTGCTACATAGTGACCTTGCACACAGAAAAAAATAGGTACAAATTAAGGGAATATTCCATTTAATTTTTGATTTGGATAGTAATACTGTGTACCAGGCAAATAACTGACCTGCTAACTGGCATGATTTAGTTTTAGATTTACAGCCTGCCTATTCACCCCTCATCCCCCATAATTTAACAGACAGTCTTTGAAGTTAGACTACCTTGGACATGTTATCTTAAAAGTAATACTCTTTTAATTGCACATGGATTATATACTTTTCTCTGTATTATGTAACGCTTGATATCTTGCATTGTTGTTTCCTTTATTTTCTTTATAATGCAATATATTTTAATTCTTGTATGCCATCAATTTATTTGTTCAATGAAATGAGTTAAAAACTTGTTTATAATGTTTTAACAGCAATGTTGGCAGGGGCAACTGCCGTATACACACAGTTCATCACTCAGTTGACAGAAGAGAACCAACCCTGCTGTCCAGTTTGCCAAAGGATCTTTCCTTCAGAAGCTGAGCTGCAGGATGTAATTAATGACATGCAGTCCAAGCTCAGACTGGTCCCAGATAAGCTGAAGACTACTGAAACTGAATTAAAGAGAAGAGAGAAAAGAAGGGATGAGATGATGGAGCTGAAACCAACGAGGCAAGTGCAGCTTGATCTGTCTTACCTATTATATTCATCTACTAGTAAGGGTGCATTTACACATACAGATTTCTATTCAATCAGACTAATATAAATTTAAATGTGTAAATGGCATATTGAAATTTGTGTCATCTCCAAGAAAATTGATCTGACCTGCTTGAGTTCAATGGTGAGGGAAACGGAAGCTGAGGTTTCCGTTTGCCTTTCCGTTGAGGGGTTAACCCGACGGAAACCTCCGAAGGAATCCCTCAGCGGAAACGAACGCTGATGTGAACATACCCTTAGTGACAAGTTGTTGGCTTTACTTTGCTTATCATGTTCATAATATTTGTCTATGTATGAATCCTCCCTATTGAGATGTGGGTATTTGTTTTCATCATAAATAGTCCGCACTCAGGCTTTGGTAAACAAAACAAAAAGGTTTATTTTGAACAAATACAAAACAAAAGTAAAGCAACAACAAAAATCAAGGAACTTAGGGGATAAATTTAAGCTACCTTAGGCCCCATGCACACGAACGTGTTTTTGCGGTCGCAATTCCCCAGAAAATCCACGGGAGAATTGCGGCCCCATTCATCCTATGGGGCCCATGCACACAACCGTGGTTCTCACGGTCCGTGCATGGCCCAGGAGCCCGGACCGCAGAAAGAATGGGCAAGTCTTATTACGGCCGTGTTCTGCGGTCCAGGCTGATTGCACATGGCCGCGGCCATTATTTGCTCAGCCGGCGATTTGCGGGCGGCTCGCGGCTGACACTCCGCTCCAGCCGACTCGAAAAACACGGCCGTGCACATGGCTATGGTCATGTGCATGAGGCCTTAGTGTCAAGCCGCACTCCAATCCTCAGATCATACCCTCTGAACTGAACTTGTCTCACCCACCTCTAGGTGCCGCCAAACACAATATTCTAGTTCCCAGAATCCTACAGTCTTAAAGGTACAAACTTGTGGGTTTAACCCCTTAATGACGAGTGACGAATATATCCGTCACAAGCAGGTGCTAATTCCTGCATTGTGACGGATATATCAGTCACTCGGATCTCGTGGGTACAGTGGCAGTACAATATACGCAGCCAGGCTCCTGCCGGAATTGGAGAGTACCCCTTAGGTAGAACCGCTCTCCCTTTGTCAAACACCTTAGATGCTGCGGTCAATAGCGACCGTGGCATCTAAGGTGTTTGACAGAGAGAGAGAGCTTCCTCTGTCGCCCCATCGGCACACCCGCGACTCGCCCATATGTTTCCATGGCAGATGGGGGCCTAACAAAAGCCCCCAGGTCTGCCATCAGTAAATTCCTATTACGCCTTGCCAGTTTACACTGACCAGCAATAATACTTTGGTTTACTATGTATACCAAAAGCATTATATCTGCTTTCAAAAGATCGCAAAGTGAAGTCCCCTAGTGGGACAAGAAAAAAATGTAGAACACAAATTTATGAAAAAATAAGATTCAAGTAAAAATAAAATCAAACTTATTTAGTAAAAGTGTAAAAAAGAAAAAAAAGAAAAGATACACATATATAGTATCACCGCAATCCTAACGACTCAAACTATTTTTTTTCATTCCCCCCTCCCCCCAAAGAAATAAAATAAAAGTTAATCAATAAGTCCCATGTACCCCAAAATAGTACAAAGAAAAACGACACCTTGTCCCGCAAAATATAAGCCCAGATATAGCTACATCTACAGAAAAATAAAAAGGTTAAACATATAAAATCTTTACATATTTGGTATCCCCGTAATTGGGCCGACCCATAGAATAAAGCTAATGTTATCTATGCCGCATAGTGAACGGCGTAAATTTATAACGTGAAAACAATGCTGGAATAGCTGTTTATTTTCTATTCCCTCCTAAAATAAAGTTAATAAAAGTTAATCAAGAATGGTGCAATTGAAAAATACAACTCGTCCTGCAAAAAACAAGCCTTCATACGGATATGTCGAAGGAAAAATAATTAGAAATAAGGAGAAATAAAGTTATTACACTTGGAATACGACTGTGAAAAAACAAAAAATAATCTTTGGTCATGAAGGCCAAAAAAGGCCAAATCATACCATAAATCTACTTTGTTTGGCTGCAGCTGTGCCTCACGTAGAATTAATCAAGTGCATCCTATATAAACCCAGCACAGCACACCCTCCATTCAGGTTTTGTCACATGCAGGTAAGATGCAGGTAATGCAGTATGTTAGGCCTCATGCACACGACCGTAAAAACTCCCGTTATTACGGGTCGTAATTACGACCCGTAATAACGGGCTCATAGACTTCTATTGGCGACGGGTGCCTTCCCGTTTTCTCACGGGAAGGTGCCCGTGCCGTTGAAAAAGATAGAACATGTCCTATTTCAGGCCGTAATAACGGCACGGACAGTCCATAGAAGTCTATGGAGCTCTCGTAATGACGGGTGGCTACATGTGTGCACCCGTCATTACGGCAGCGTTGCTAAGCGACGTCAGTAAATAGTCACTGTCCAGGGAGCTGAAAGAGTTAACTGATCGGCAGTAACTCTTTCATCACCCTGGACAGTGACTACCGATCAGTATAAACCTGTAAAAAATAAAAATAAAAGACGTTCATACTTACCGAGAACTTCCTGCTTCCTCCAGTCCGGTCTCCCGCCCGTTGCCTTGGTGACGCGTCCCTCTCGACATCCGGCCCGACGTCCTGGATGACGTTTCAGGCCATGTGACCGCTGCAGCCAATCACAGGTCAATCACAGGCTGCAGCGGTCACATGGACTGCCGCGTTATCCAGGGATGTTGGGCTGGATGTGAAGAGAGGGACGCGTCACCAAGACAACGGCCGGGTAAGTATGAATTTCTTTAACTTTTATTACAGAAAAGGCTGTCCCTTCTCTCTATCCTGCACTGATAGAGAGAAGGGGCTGCCGATTAGTGCAGTGCTATTTTGCCGCCAAAAACGTGCCCGTAAATACGGGTGGAATACGGGTGACACCGGACCCATATTTACGGGCACGGATTCGTAAATACTGGTGCAAAACGGGTGGAATACGTGTGACACCGGACCCGCATTTACGCCAGTATTTACGGGTGGGAAAAAATACGGTCGTGTGCAAGAGGCCTTAGTTTGTAGAAATAATAGTGGACAGACACAATGGTTTGCTCACTTTTGCTTTTTCCTCCTGTATTAACTGTCCTGCCAGGTTTATATTGACTACCATTAAATCCTCTGCAATCATGTGTGAAATGGTAGTCACTACCCAACATGCCTTATCCCTTGTTGGCAGTAGAAAAGACAATGGAAGAGTACCTCACAGAACTGCGCTCCCATACAAGAAATGTCTGGAATCAGATTAACTTTATTTTCGATCTCTCATGTAATGCGTTTCGGCATAAGGGATTTAACAAACTTAACGCATAAAATTTACCAACAGAAATGTACCTGCAGTTCGTATTTTTCATACCGCAGCATGTCAATTCCGGCTGCGAAAGTGGACTGAACTGCTGCGATTTTCAGAGGAGATGTCACCAACTCCTAACGTTGAGAAAAACGCAGCAAAATCCGCACCATTTTCTGCAGTTAAAAATAAGGCTTGTGACTTTGCACAGCCAAACTTGATGAGCAGTAAAGCTATTGCTGTCTGCTATCCCCCATTTATGAGCTTACCTACTGACCAATGTAGCACGCAGCTAGCCCCGGTGTATCCAGCCAGGGATCCCATAGATCGTCAAACTTCTTGACAGTCCCTCATTAGTATGCACAAATTTCTCCAATAACAAGTGTAAATTCACTCCAGCAATGTATCCATCCACTGTAGGGGTATTCAGTGATTTCCAGGTTAAGGCAATTCATTTACGGGTGAGATATAGCAGTCTCGAGATAGCTAACCCATGGTTCTCCATCACAGTTGTCTCAGCAACATATCCAAATAAACAAAACAGAAGAGCTCCATCTAGTTGTCTCTCGTGTGTTGTATCGATAAGATCAAGTACATCCGCCCGATACCTCCTCAAGTGTTGGCAATTCCACATTAATTGATCAGGCCAGCATCGGGGACATAAATGCTCAGCACTAAATCCCATTCTAAATAACAGGGATGGTGTTCTATAAATACTATGTAAAAGGTAGATATGAGACAGTCTATGAGCCTCACTGACTGCAACTTTTGGAGCATTTTAGAGCATATCCAATCATTTGTCTTCTGCATTGAGCCCCACATCACATTCTCACTTAGGCTTGAGGGTCAAGGGATGGTACTTGAGATGTCACCCTACCTCTTACCCCTCACCACCAATTGTAAAATAGGGGTTTGAGTAACCGAAGCAATAGCAGATAGCTGGCCTTGAGATTGTACAGAATGCCTAATTTGGAGGTACTGAAGAAAATCATATTCTTGTCTGAATTGTGTGCAATTGTGTTCCCCTCCGAAAAGAGCTGTGACATTCGGTTTACTCTTTTACTCGTCCAAGAATCAAATTTATCCAACTTATTGAGCTCAGAATATAGAAAGTTTGGCCAAATAGGAGTATGGTCTGTGTACCCTGTAATACCTGTGAGATTACAAACCTTCCACCAGAGTTTACAGATGGCAAATAAATTTGGCAACTGTGTGGGCATTTGTCTAAAGGCCCCCGCCTCCAGAGCTGATCAATGCTTATTGTGAATTATGTACTAAATGACCCTACCCAAAGTTGATAGCACACCTATGCTGCCTGGGCCCCGTCAATGCTACAACTGCGCAGCTAAATAATATAACCATGGGGTAGGAGATGCCAACCCACCGTCCTCCTTAGATATTTGTAATGTGTCTAGTTTTATTCTGGGAATACCCTTTTTCCATATCAGGTCTCTAAAAATAGCATTATCTTTATGGAATAGTTTCACTGGAAGCCAAATTGGGGAATTATGAATCATATATAAGACCAAATTGGCTCGGCCAACTACTGTCAATGGTAAACTGCAGTAAGTAAGGGCTATAGATTTGAGGCAGCATATTCCATAATCCTATCTAAGCCCCGCATACCTAAATATTTAGAAGTTGTAACTCGTTTTAAATGCCTTACCCAGTGGAAGAAGGACTGATTTTGACCAGTTTTTTTACGGATCCAGAAAGATAGCCAAACACATCAATCATAGCCAGGTTCACTGAAATTAGATAATGAATGTCGTTCAATATTAAATATGATTCACCGCCTGGAAGAACGATTAAAAATAAGTTTATTGGTTAAATTCATAAAATTGTGGCTCTACTAGCCGTTGATACCAGACCAGGCTAAAGCAAAGGATTTTGCGACAAGACAGGTGGTGTGGAGTAATTGATGTCTCCTTTCACCCAAAAACCACCTATCTGTTTATGGTATAATAACGCTGTATCTTTGCCATTAGTAATTGTCTATCTAAATCCTACGCGTTTCATCATCACAAATAATGTGATGCTTCCTCAGGGATTGATAGATTTTGATTTGTTTCAAATATCGTTAAATTCAAAAGTAGTGAAGTGATAACAATGTTACAGCACTGGATAGCACTGTTTTTGTGCTGATTCATAGCCTCCAGACGCATGCACGGCTCTGATGCATTGGCCGTACACGCGCCGGAGAAACTAAGGGCTTAAAAAGGCTGAGAGCCCGCCCCCCAAAAGGTAGTCCCCTGAGTGAGCCGCCAATAGCATATTACACGGCAACCAGTGACGTGCCGGAGGCGGCGTCTCGGCGACCTGGCAACCGATGGGGGTTCCTGGACGACCAAAGCGTCCATGGTAACTAGGGGACGCTAGACGCGGCTCCTGAGTTGTCAATAGACAAAAATACATCGTGTGGATATAATGTTAACATACGGCCTTGTGAAAGAACAAGGACGTGTTAATACATAGGGAGGGGCTCACTTGTAGGGGGAACCGTCTCATCCCGAGACTAACTCCCCGAATATGACACCAACGGTATCTTAATTATACCCTATGTCCGTCCGAGATCAAATTGGGCAGTATCCCATCGCATCACAAGCAGGAGTAGGTAAAAAGATTGCAGCCATCCCGTAGACCTAGGGAGGGCGCAACGCCAGATGAGTTCGCGATAAGTGGTCAAATGTTCAATAGCACAATATTGGCGAATAAGACAATATGATGCCTATGCCGTATGTAAGATAGTGGGGTATATATCATATATATATCATATAGTGTCAATGACCAACAACAACAACCCTACATAAAAAGCGCAACACAGAAAACGCGGTGGGAACCGCATGGTGTGCATGAGGACAGGGGTATTAATAGGCAACTGCAAGCCTAGGTGTGTTCAAATAAATATATGGTACACTGTATATTGTATATATGCCCAGACTAAACATCAGGTAAAGTGGTACGATTAGAGGAAACACGAATAGGAGATTTGTTCATTGATGCCATGCGGGTTAACCGTCTGCAATCTGAATATCCATTCAGCCTCTTTTTGGAGTATTTTCCTATCCAGGTCCCCCCCTCTAGGGAGGGGTCTCACATGTTCTATACCCTGGAAAACCAGGGATGTAGCATCCCCGTCATGGCAGGACCACACGTGTCTTGCTACTGGGGTATCCACTTTCCTTCTGACATCCCCAATGTGGTCCCGTTATGTGGATTGGCGGCTCACTCAGGGGACTACCTTTTGGGGGGCGGGCTCTCAGCCTTTTTAAGCCCTTAGTTTCTCCGGCGCGTGTACGGCCAATGCATCAGAGCCGTGCATGCGTCTGGAGGCTATGAATCAGAACAAAAACAGTGCTATCCAGTGCTGTAACATTGTTATCACTTCACTACTTTTGAATTTAACGATATTTGAAACAAATCAAAATCTATCAATCCCTGAGGAAGCATCACATTATTTGTGATGATGAAACGCGTAGGATTTAGATAGAAAATTACTAATGGCAAAGATACAGCGTTATTATACCATAAACAGATAGGTGGTTTTTGGGTGAAAGGAGACATCAATTACTCCACACCACCTGTCTTGTCGCAAAATCCTTTGCTTTAGCCTGGTCTGGTATCAACGGCTAGTAGAGCCACAATTTTATGAATTTAACCAATAAACTTATTTTTAATCGTTCTTCCAGGCGGTGAATCATAGCCATAGCCAATTCCAAAGATTTCAGCCAATCATTGAGAAATAGCATAACATCATCCCCGTAAAGCGCTACCTTCTCATGCAGACTCCTTTATTGGAACCTTTTAACATCCAGAGACATACAGATTGCAGCCGCAAGCGGCTTAATTGCCACCGTAAAAATTGGTTGTGACAGTGGACGACTCTGATGCGTACCCTATGGAGAGAGAACTCCTCCGATAGAAGGCCATTCGTTCTAATCCTAACCTTTAGAGGCAGAGTATGCCAACTGGACCCAGGAAAGGAAACTCTATCCAAATCCCATCAAGGTTTCAAGGTAGCTCATAAATATGCCCATTTGACACTATCAAATGCTTTGGCCACATGCGGAGATGCGACCGCAGAAACCTGATCAGCAGACTGACATGCTTGAATTTTAAGACTGTTCACTGCAGTAGACATATTGTGCATGAAACCTGCCTGGTCAGTATGCACTATAGTGGTAACCACCTTTGAAAGTTTGCTAGATACAATTTTAGCTAAGATTTTAACATCTACTGTTCGCAATAAAATGGGCCTAATGATTCCGCTAACTGAGCATCCTTTTCCGGCTTAGGAATAATCACTACTATAGCAGCATTCATGGAGGATGGTAAGCAACTCTTACCAAAGCCTCATTATAGACCTTCATGAGACGAGGTAAAAGGATATCTTTTTTTTTTTTTTTCTTTTCAAATATATTTTTATTCATAGTCAGAACAGTTACAGGTATAAAGTACGTGTCACACATACAATAATCAGTACATCATATAGCAATGTGTTCTAACTCCAAAATAATTTTTTCATTTTACTTGTCATCATCAAGTTACAAGGCAATGAATAAGGCAAAACAAAGCCGAACATCCCCTTCCCTCCCCCCAACTCTCCTCCATCTCGGTGAACAGGTTCTTAACTAGCCAGTAGCATGCCTAGCGTGCCCTGGATATTCTGTGAACGATACCATGATGTGTGTTGAAATATGCGCATGAACACCCCTATCTCCGCTGTGGAATAATGTTTTTCAATAAATATACGCCAAGTTTTAAAATATTGTTCTGTAGACCTTTCTTTGTGTCTTTCTAGGTCCGTTTTATCATATCCCAATAAAGTTTTAAGAGTAGTCACAACCTCCGCAATTTCTGGGACCGATGCCTCTAACCAGTGACGCAAGATGCACTTCTTGATAGCCAATAATGCCATATGGATTCCTTTCCGGGCTACTAGAGGTGGTCCCCCCCCCCCCATCTGGATCCATGGGGATATAGTGAAACAGCACTGCCTGTGGGTTTGCGTGCACCTCTTCCCCCCAGGTGTCTTTAATAAATTGTAGAGCAAGGTTCCAAAACGCCCTAATTTGTGGGCATAACCACATCCCGTGAAGTAGATTAGCTTTATGTAGGTCACATTTAGGACAACTACGCAGATAGTGTGCTGGAGCGTCCCTATAGGATAAATTAAAGGCATATGTCGCTCTGTGCATAAGCCGGAAGTGCATCTCACGCCACTGCTCATTTACCATGACCTTCCTCACCCTCTCCCACCCTTCCCGAATTTTGCTAGAGAGTTCTGGATCTTCCAGCTCCACTTCCCAGGTCCGAAAGCAGGAGGTGCTAAAAGAGTCAAGGTGGACATTCCGAAGCTTACCATATAAACTTGCAAGACTTCTACCCATAACGCCCTGCGGCACCATCCCATCAAATGCCCCCCGCATCTCCACTACATCAATATTGCGTACTTTGGTTTTACATAACTCTGTTACTTGAGCATATTGCAGATACTGATTATCCCTCAAATTATACTTGCTAGAGAACTCCTGCCACGTAAACCATCTTCCCTCTTCAACATTCATGAGTTGGCCCAGAACATTGATCCCCTCAGATCTCCACTCCGAAAATAATTTATTCTGGCTCCCCTGTGGGAACATGGGGTTGTCCCATAATGGCCAGAATTTAGAAAGACCATACAGAAGGCCAAAAAGCTTCCGCACCGCCTTCCAGGCGCCTATTGTATCCCTTAGCAACAAACTTGACTTAACATTATTAGGCAGCTGAGCATAGGGCAGGTGTAACAGTGCCGTCAACGAATCCGATCCCGCCAAAGCCTGTTCCAGTTGAACATTGGAGTACAAATTAGTGTTATGCAGCCAATCACCTATGTGCCTACAGATGGCCGCTAAATTTTAATATCGAATAAGTGGTAACTGTATGCCACCATCAACTTTGGGCAGTGCCAATTTTTTATATGCAATCCTAGGCCTTTTCTTCTGCCACAAGAATTGTAGAAATGCTGTCTGTAATTTTTGGCTATCTAGGTGCTTGATCAATATGGGTATTGTTTGCATTGGATATAGCAGACGAGCAAATCTTATCATTTTTAAAAGAGCAGCTCTCCCAAACAATGACCACGGCAGTGACGCCCATCGATTTAGTTCCTTATGAATTTTTTCAAACAAGGGTGAATAATTTAGTTTATAGAGGGAAGAGGGAAATTTGCCTATTTTAATCCCCAGGTATGTGATATAAGATCTGGCTATTTCCACCGTACCCTGCAAGGGTGGTTTTGCCCCTGATTCCTTCAAGTAGAGTAATTGACTCTTTTGCGCATTGACTTTATATCCTGAGAATGATCCAAAGTACCGTAGCTTCTCCAGCACCCCCCCCCCCCCTCCCAAATGATCCCCAGGCGATCTCAGAAATAGCAAAAGATCATCAGCAAAGCATGTCAGTTTAATCTTCTGACTACCAACCATTATCCCTTCAAAATCACAAAAGATGTCTCGCCAGCGGTTCCAAAGCCAAGTCAAACAGCAATGGAGACGGGGTAGCCCTGTCTTGTTCCCTTCTGTAAATGGATCGGTGCTGAAAGAAAACCTGTGGTGAACACCCTAGCTAGAGGTTCTGAATAGAACGCTTCCAGGTAATTCCTAAACAATCCCTGTATCCCAAATCTATCTAGAACTAACCCCAGCCAATCCCAGTGAACATTATCAAAGGCCTTTTCGGCGTCTAATGTTAAAAGTGCTGGCGACTCGTACCCCTCCATGCTAGTAGTCTTTATTGCGTCTTGTACCGCCAGAACCGTGCGTATATTTTTGACCGCCGATCTCCCTTTAACAAAACCCACCTGGTGTGACCCAATCAGATCCGGGAGAAACATGGCCAACCTGTCGGCCAATATCTTCGACAATATTTTAACATCCTGATTTATCAAAGAGATTGGGCGATAGGAGCCCGGGTTAGTCAGATCTTTCCCTTCCTTATACAATACCTTGATATAAGCTACATTGCCCGATTTCAGGAATTCCTTATTTAAAAGCATATGATTATACACCGGCAATAAAATGGGTATGACCTCCTCCCTCATAATCTTGTAAAAGTCACTAGAAAACCCGTCCGGTCCTGGCGCTTTATTATTCGTCAATGATTTAATGGTTGATACTATCTCTTGTTCCGTGATCAAAGCATTTAACGATTCTCTATCAGAGTCCGAGAGAGATGGTATAGTTAAAGACCCCAGAAACGCCCTCCCCTCAGTCCTCCCCGAAGTATCCTGTGCATATAGCGCAGTGTAGTAATCTCCCAGTATATCATTGACGATCCTTGGATCTTTCTGTATTTCCCCGTTCCCATCTCTCAACCCCCCTATGTGAGTCGGGCGAAATTGTCCTTTCGCCATTTTGGCCAACAGGGATCCTGTTTTATTACCATACCTCAAGAAATGCGCAGTTGTTTACTCTCTCTGGAACCTTTCCTTTCTATCTAGCCACATTTCAAACTCTGCCTTAGCAGTAAGCCATTCATCCCGAAGCGCTAATGTGGGATTTGCCGAGTACGCTGTATATTTAATGCGAAGATTTCTACTATAAAGCTTGTTGGATTTTCGTTTAAGCGACGCCACAAAAGAAATGATCCTCCCCCTCAGTACTGCCTTGGCTGTGTCCCAAAACAAGTGGCTGTCTTCCCTATGAGCTTGATTTTCCTGACTATATTCCAATAACCAGCCCTTCAAACATGCCTGAAAGGATTCATCAGTTACCAAGAAAGAAGGAAATTTCCACAAGATATCCGATCGCCGTTTAAATGTATCTGCCAAGATCAGAGAAACCGGTGAATGATCTGAAATCACCAAGTCCTCTATTCAAGCTCTAAGGATCCTAGAGAGGAGCACCGGAGAAGCCACAAAGTAGTAAATACGCGACCATGCGGTATGCGCATGGGAAAAGTGAGTGAACTCTCTACCTAATGGAAATTGTGTTCTCCATACATCTACCATGCCTGTGGAGGCCAGTAATGGGGCCAAGACTTTATCGTGCGTTCTTTCAACCAGTACCCTACCATCTCCCCTTCGCCTGTCCTCCGTTGTGCATAAAACCGAATTAAGGTCCCCTCCCAAAAGAATCTGAGGTTCTTTATCCGCTAAAAGTTTACCTTCCAGGAATTGAAAAAAGACCCGATTGTTGTCATTCGGTGCATATATACAGTACAAGCTCATTCTCCCCATTGCGCCATCTAAGATCACATGTAAATATCTGCCCCCTCCATCCTGCTCAGAAGTAACCACAGAACAATCAATTCTTTTGTGTATGAGGAGTAAGACGCCCGCCTTGCCATTGACTGCTGGAGAACCCACTACTGTACCCACCCATAACTTGCGCATTCTCTGGAACTCACATTCCAGCAGATGGGTTTCCTGCAAAATTGCTATATCCGCTTTCAACTTTTTCAGGTGGCGAAGGACCATCATGCGCTTATGTGGGGACTGCAGTCCCTTCACATTCCATGTTATTACTTTAGGCATCTCACAGCAATGGCAAAGCAAACCACATCCACCGAGACAGTTTCCCCCCCTCCTCCCCCCTCCCTAAACATAAAACAAGATTGAAACCCCAACAACAGATCATTACTAGTTTCAGACTTCTCTTTTTTCACACATTTTAGCGTGGAATCTCTGCACATTCCACCACTAGGAACCCCTTGGTATACCATGAACCCCCTGTATATCAGGAAAGTATCAACAAAATCGTACACTCCCACCCGACTCCATGCAGAAATTCCCTCAAACCTCACTTCAGCTGCGCAATCCCCTACCAATAACATCAGTAAGCATCATTCTCCGATGCACCTATAGGTATAACAATTGTGCCTCAAACATTGTGAATCTTTTTTTTTTTTAAATATCTTTTTTATTATCAGTTTTCACATTTTCTTACAAACATTTCACGTAACAGTTACATCATGAGTGCGCAGCACTCTACTGTCATGGAATTAACTTTGAATTAAATTCAACATAACACATAAACATATAAACACATGAACATGGCATAATTGTCTATCTTCAGATGGACCGAAAGCATGACTTCCCCCAACCCCGACACGACCTAGGTCATCAATAAGTTTCTACTCATCCTTTTTCCCCCAGCTGATTCAGAGTTGCAACCCCCCTAAAGTGCCTGCCAAGAGCTGTGTACAATACCACTTTGTGTACTGGAAGGGCCTAACAATTTCCGCTATTTCGGCTGCTGTACATTGCGATTCTATGAATGTTTGCCACTTATCAAATAGCTTCTTGGTTCCCGTTTCCTTCCTCCTTTCCACCTTCACCCTCTCAAGAACCAATAACTGTTTCAGCCGCGACACAATCATTTCTAAACGCGGCATGTCTGCCTCTAGCCATTTACTCAAGAGGCATCTCAAGGCTACCAGTAGAATCGTGTGAACCAGCACGGGAGGTGATCTCACTCCTCGAGCACCTTCTTCCTCCGGCGGCCGCGCCTGATGGAATAGTAGCGCCTTTCGGCAACATTGTGAATCTTAAAATAACATGAGTCTCCTTCCATCACCATCTGGACATCTCCCGTCAGTCCGGAGAAGAAGAGGTAAGACCCCTCCTGGTACTTCTGTTTCTGGAACGTCCCCTGCGAGGCAATCCATCTCTGTATGTCTGGCGATCCCCATTGTTGTCTTGGGACAGGCTTTCCACAAATTTAGCCGCCTCCCCTGGAGATGAAAACGATTCCACACCACCACCGGGCTCGAAGATCTTAAGAATGGCGGGAAACATCAAAGAGAACCGAATGCGTTTCTGGACCAGTAGAGAGCACACCGTGCTGAAAGCACGCCGCTTGCGTGTAACCTCTGCCGAGTAATCTCAGAACATTAAGATTCTGTTGCCTCGCACTCTCACTTGTGCCGAGGACCTTCGATAGGCCTGTAACACGTTTGTTTTATCCACATAGTCCAGGTACTTCACAATAACTGGTCGCGGTCTTGCTGGAGCGCCATCTTGGGTAACAGTTCGCATTGGTTCCACTCTATGAGCTCTCTCCGCTCTCAGCGGGGCAGGCAAGCCCAGCGCCTGAGGCAATTCCACAGCACACAACTTTAGCAGCTGGCCTGCTGGTATAGATTCTGGGAGCCCAATGATGCGTAAATTGCTCCTTCTCGAGCGATTCTCCAGGTCATCCACTTTATCTACCAGCTGGAGATTGGAAGCAATCACCTTCTTCACCTCCTCCTGTGTTCCCGCTAACTCATCCTCCAATAAACTGAGACGTTGCTCCAAATCAGTGATTCGTTCCGCCTGAGCTGAGACATCCGACTGTATTTGATGTAATAATTTCGACACCGTCTCCTCCAAAGAAGCTGTAATATCTGGGGCTATAAGTTTAGCTACTTCTATGGCCAAAACTCGACATGAAATGTCCATATTGTGAAGCATAGTATCAGGCTCACCTTCTTCCAATGCTGGCTGCACCAGAGGAGGTTGTGATGCCGAGCGCGAGCTCGTGCTCCTCGTGTTCCTGGCCGACTCAGGCGCCATTTTCCCCAGCGGCAGCATGTCGTCAGTCTGCGGGGCCTGTGAGTTTAATCCTGGGGTCCCGGTTTTCACCAGGAATCTTTCCATACGCCGGAGAGAAGCCTGTACTTCGGGTTGTCGGCGAATGGCCTCAAGTCGGGTATCAAAGCCTTGGGACCACGGTTTTTTGAGTCGGGTTAACGGAGCTCCCTTTACTCGCGTCTAACCATGTGCGCATCGGAAGTCGAAAGGATATCTTTTATACTCCTTAATTTCTTCAAACAGTAAGCCATCAATTCTGGGGGCTTTGACTTTAGCCATATCCCCCAATACTTCCTTCAACTCCTCTAGGGCAAGAGGTGCCTCCAAGGCAGTTACCTGATCAGCCGCCACAGAAGGTAAAGGTAAATTCTGTAAAAAGGTATCTAAAAACAGTTGGGCTAGTTTTAGAGCAGTAAAAGGAGCATAAAATATCAAGGATGCTTTATATGAGGAGACTATGACATCATGCCTCACCCTATGAGCCAATATGAATTAAACCTCCAATAGGAAGGTCCCACACTAACGGCCAATTTGAAATTGACTTTATGAAGTATAGGGGAGTGATATGACAGTCTTCACGGGAGATACTGTATATCATGTACGTAGATTGTTTACCTAGGGCCTGGTCTATACTAGACAATGACCTGTGCGATTCTGAATAGCACGAGTATTGGCGTATCGTAGTACTCTTAAAGGACGAGTGTCACGGAAAAAAAAAATTTGATATCAATTTGCATTTAGTGTTTTATTATAAAATCTTTTATTTATGTGTGTGTTTGTGTTTTACTTTTTTCTTTTTTCTAACTTTTACTTCACTATGGGGGCTGCCATTTTGTTTTTCATCTCTGTATGTGTCGATTAACTACACATACAGAGATGGAATACGGCAGCTACAGTGCATAGGAGTCAATGAACGGGAGCCGTTCCATTGACTTTGCTCTATGGCTCTGTACTGCACAGACGCAGGTCAGAGTCACACAGAGCAGAGCAGCTGTTTGCAGGGAGAGAGCAGGCGCCATCTTGAAGACCAGCTGCACTGCAGGTAAGGTCTGTGTCTCTGCATGTCCCACTCTCCAGCTCACAGACCCCCGCTCTCGTGACTCCCGACACCCCCCTCCCCCTGACAGCCCCCCCCCCCCTTGTATGAAGGACACATGATGAAACTGTACTGGGAAAGCCCTGAACGATAAATCTCTAGTTGTGCTGAGACTGTTTGGGGATGTGACTTACGAACGTCTCAGTCTCAGCACAACTAGAGAGATTTATCGTTCAGGGGTCTGGGAAAGCTGGGTGACCACCATTACCCCTCCTACTGGAGTGTGAGAGGTTCATTAGTCACATCCCCAAACACACTCCAGTATGAGGGGTAATGGTGGTCACCCAGTTTTCCCAGACGCAGATATAACCAGGAAAGGGCTGGATGGACGGGCTGAGGGTGCACAGGGTTTTTGGTGATCCCCCTCTGTCATGTGATCGGACCTAGGTTACCGATTCATCAGACGGGGTTCATGTGACTATAAATCTGTCCATAACAAGAGACAGTGCACTCAGGACAAGCCCTGCCCTCATGCCGTAGTTGTGTGGTTCTGTCTGCCGTGATGGCGGTGGGTGGCTCTGACACCCGCCTCCCTCGTCGGGTCATCTCAGGACAGAAGGGGTGTCCGGATTGGAGACACAGCGCCGCACCTGTCCTCAGGTTGTGTCTGGTATTGCAGTTCACCTCCATTGAAGTGAATAGGACAGAGCTGTAATACCACACACGACCTGAGGACAGGTGCGGCGCCATGTTTTCCTGGACGACCCCTTTAAGACTTTTCCCGTGTGTGTGTGTGTGTGTGTGTGTGTGTGTGTGTGTGTGGCAGAGCGGAGTGTGCACGGGCGCCGCTGATACTTCATAGCCGCTTATCAGCTGTTTTGAAGAATCAGCGGCGAGCACCCCACCCCCCACACACACACACAAATTCCCCAAACACGCAAAATCAAGTGTAATCAAGCGTTTGTGTTTTTTTGCACGTAAACTGTGCAAAAAAAAAACATGTCAAATACACAGCGTGTGAACCGGTCAACTGAAAAGTCATTCACTTCACTTTCATCATTCTAAGGTTCACATGACCTATTTTCAGGCGTAAACGAGGCGTTTTACGCCTCGATTTACGCCTGAAAAGACTGCTCCAATACGTCGGCAAACATCTGCCCATTCATTTGAATGGGTTTGCCGATGTACTGTGCCGACGACCTGTAATTTTACGCGTCGCTGTCAAAAGACGGCGCGTAAAATAACAGCCTCGGCAAAGAAGTGCAGGACACTTATATACATTATATGCAGGACACGTCTTGGGACGTAATTTGAGCAGTTTTTCATTGAATTCAATGAAGAACAGCTCCAAATTACGGCCGTAATTGACGCCTCGCAATACGCAAGTACGAGCAATTACGTCTGAAATGACGGAGCTGTTTTCTCCTGAAAACAGCTCTGTAATTTCAGACGTAAATGCAGTTAGCGTGTGCACATACCCTAAGGGTATGTTCACACACAATGTTTTCAGCTGAAAAATCGGAAGCAGAACGCCTACAAGCATCTGCCCATTGGTTTCAATGAGAAATACGGCGTTCTGTTCCGACAGGGCGTTTTTTACGTGGTAGTTTTCCAAAAACGGCACGTAAAAAGACGCCCGACCAAAATGAAGTGCACATCACTTCTTGGGACGTTTTTGGAGCCGTTTTTCATTGACTTTATAGAAAAACAGCTCCAAAAACGGCCGTTAAAAAACACGAGTTTGAGTAAAAAATGGCTGAAAATCAGGAGCGGTTTTCCCTTTGTTTATTAAGCGTGTGAACATACACTTAGCCTTTTGGTGTGTCCTATAACTTCTTCCAGCTGCAGAATCACACCCAATATGGCTGCCGGACACTGCTTAGCAATTTGAAGACACCTTTACCTGGCTTGTGAGAGGGGGGGGGTGAGGTTCCCTCCCACATTTACGGCAGCTGTGAGTCAGGTTGCTTTGCCTGATTCACCTTGCTGTAATTCTGGGAAGTGCTCCCCCTGGTGGCCAACATTGGAAAACATGTCAAATTATTATTTAACTTTTAATACTTTCCACCATACGGAAAAAAAAAAAAATACAGTTAAAAACGTAAAAAATATAATAGAAATAAGTAACGACACTTAAAAAAAAAAGTTTAATTTGCGACACTTTCCCTTTAAGTCTCTTTTAGTATCAATACTTTGAAAAAGGATGTTACGATGAATTTGTATACTAATATCTCGTGAGTACGTAGTATAAGGAGCATGAAAAAATTGCCCCACCCAGTGCTTAGTTAGGTATTTAGTATGATGTGGAACCAGATGTTTTTCTTGCAGGCAACATATTAGTGGCTGATATTGCTTAATACTTTGAAAAAATATTCCTACTTTTATTGGGATCCCCCAACCATCTCACATTTCACCTATGTATTGTGGTTGCCATAGTAATCAGTTATATTTAGCGTACCATAGTCGCAGGGATGTCTCTTTATACCTCACCCCCATAATCAACTGTAAAATGTAGCAGGTATAAAGGACATGACACGCAGCAGTATAGAAATCATTATTCAAAAGCTCAATCCAAAAACACCCCCCCCCCCCCCCCCCTTTGAACTACAAAATAATTTTTGATTACAGACATCCAGACCAGAATGTCCACCTCACAGTAGGGGCCTGGTGCTATCAAACTACTCTGCGAGCGAATGACTGCTATAGCCTAAGGCAGCAGGCTAGATATAACAAAATTGAATGTACTAAACAGCATGGAAAATTGTATAAAAAGAAGAAACAAGTAGCTGGAAGCTATGCTCCCTCCTTGACCTAGACTGGTCAAGCAGATACGTGTGTCGATGTATAAGGACATCTCTACAGCCGCAGAAGCAGCCCAAGGTAGCTTATACCTCACATAGGATATCTGGCATTTATCAGAGTCTAGTATAGCATTAAGTATAAACTGTCCGAAGGCTGTAGCCGTTAACTGTCTTAATTTGTCCCATCGCCTATACGCTGTTCATGACGGTCCAACCAGTTCATCGCCTCTTTGGAATGTTTAACTAAATGGGTGGTTCCCATGGCAGCCACTCGAAGTCAACCTGGGTACATCATGGAATAAGGAATTCTCAAATTTCGCAGATTTCGTTTAACATCCATGAATTTAGCATGTTTTTTCTGGACTGCTAAGGCCTAACCCGGGAAAATAATTTTTATTTTCCATCAACAGAAACAGTCTCCATATCACTGGCTTTCCTAAGAATTATGTCGCGATCACAATAATGTAGGATTCTCATAAGATCTGGTGGTAAAGGGCGAGTGGGGAACACGTGCGCCCTCTCCCAAGCAAAAAAGGGAGTTAGGCCTTCCTTCTAAAAGGTAGAGAGTAGCAAGGATTCAAAATACTCCGTAAGCTTAGACTCCTCCACTTTCTCTGGGACCCCCACCAGTCTGACATTATTTCTACGGAGACAGTTCTCCATATCATCCTCTTTGGCCATAAGCGCATGCAGCACTCTCCCATTGTCGTGCATCTCTCCCATCGAATCTTCTAATGTGGTCACAAAAAGTTCAATTGGCACATCCACCATTCACATTAGTTGGTAAACAGGGTCATCCACAGGAGCAAACTTCCTAAAAGATTCTGATGGTGCTCATTGTCAACTTACATAGAGAGAGAGTAATGTAACTACAATAAGAAGAAACAAGGGCTGCAAGGGCAAACCTAGTACTCCTACTCAAAGCATCGGCATGACACCCGTTTCACATCATATGACACTACATTCTGTTGCCTCACGTGATGTGTATCATATGTCTATTATATGTCTGTTTATAGTAGTCAGATGACAGCAACAAAATGTCACATATGATGCTAAGAGAACGCACATAACGTAGTTACAGAATAGCAACATTACAATACTAAATTTTGGGTTTTCATTAACTGTTAGCCATAATCTTCAACATTAGAAGAAAAAAAAAAAGCTGGAAAGAGATCACTCTGTGTGCAATGAATCTATATAATGTGAGTTTCATTTTTTGAATTTGATTACTGAAGTAAATTAACTTTTTGATTATATTCTAATTCATTGAGAAGGACTAGTATGACATATCATCCTCGTATAATTATCATATGTCTGAATTGTCAAATGCCCTATAACAGCACACTCTTGGAAAAATCCCCACCTCAAACTTGGAAGCAGCTATAGACTGCCAAGTAATATGAAATTCTATAAAATTCGATAGGAGGATCCCTCGACCACCGAGCCCACGTCACCCAAGCGTAGCCACCCTCCACATAGGTCTCTTACAACAGTCCCATTCTATACCTTGTTAATTCTCTGGAAGCCAAATTAGAATTGTCCAACCAAGGAGCCCAAATCTTTTCAAACTTGGCTAGTGTCCCTCTTTTACTATATACTACCTGTAATACCCATGGCCGCGGGCCGTCAGGTTTACTCACCCCCTGGCCCGCATCTCCTCCTCAGGAGATGCCAGCACTCACTTCCGCTTCACTCTGCTGTGTCCCGTAGGGTGTGCCCGCATGCTCGTACCCAGTTTTAAAGGGCCAGCGCGCGCACCTGAATCTGTTATTTAATTAGCCCATGAACTAGCCTGAGCTTTGTTGTCGTTATCTTTGTTCGTTTCTGCAAATGGTTCCTTAAGTGTTTCCCAGTTCCCAGTGTTCCCATTCCTGCTACCTGTATCCGGTGTTATCCTGGTCCAAGTGCCATATAGAGTTGGAGTGGTGCTGCGCTGAGTAATACGCCTGTCCTGTTACACCACGCCTGGTGTCTGCCTGCTGCCAAAGTCCCATCCGAGCCTGTCTTGCTACTGTCTGAAGTTACCACAGGTACTCATATTTGAACTATAGACTTTGACATGTGTTCTGTTGGCCAGCTGCCATACCGTTAAGGCGGTACGGCCCAGTGGGTGCACGCACCCAAAGTGACACTCCCTTCTCCAGGTTAATAAGCCAATTAACTTTATTAACATATTCTTGTCCTGAAGGGCTCAATGTATTTATCCAATATTGCGCTATAAGTTTGCCTGCCATATATAGTCTGGTCACTGCTAATTTCCCAGGCTCCGTGGTCGCCAGATTCTCCACATATCATAGTACACATACCAGCGGCGTCTCATTCACTCTAACCTGAAAGACCTCATTGATCATTTGAATCACCTCCTTCCAATAGACCCCTAAACCAGAACATATGTAACATCCCCGCTGAGGCTTGTTTGCATCTTGGACACTGAGTCCAATCTAAGGCCTCGTTTACACGAACGTATTATACGCGCGTGCGACGCGCGTGCTTTGCACGCATGTCGTACGCACCTATATTAGTCAATGGGGCTGTTTAGACGATGCGTGAATTGCGCTCAGCGCGTGTGCGCAGAAAAAAACTCACGACATGTTCTATAATCGTGCGTTTTTCGCGCACTCACGCACCCATTGAAGTCAATGGGTGCGTGAAAACCACGCATGCCGCACGGAAGCACTTCCGTGCGAACTGCGTCATTCGCGCAAGAGCTGTCAAACTCCTGAATGTAAACAGAAAAGCACCACGTGCTTTTCTGTTTACAAACATCCAAACGGAGTGTCAAATTCGAGATGAGCGCCCCGAACTTCACCGGGTTCGGCCAAACTCGTTTTGACCGAAACCGGTAAAAAATGTTCGGGTACGCGACGTCAGGAGACAGTCACTGTCCACGGTGCTGAAAGCGTTAAACTGGTTCAGCACCATGGACAGTGACTTCCGCTCCGAAAATCCATGAACCTGTAAAAAAAAAAAGACGTTCTGACTTACCGATAACTCCGGTCCGACCTCCCGGGATGACAGTTCAGTCCAAATGACAGCTGCAGCCAATCACAGGCCAAGCACAGGCTGCAGCCAATCACAGGCTGCAGCGGTCTCATGGACTGCGGCGTCATCCTGGGAGGTGGGGCCGGATGGCAAGAGAGGGACGCGTCACCAAGGCAACGGCCGGGAGCCCGGACTGGGGGAAGCAGGAAGTTCTTGGTAAGTATGAATGTCTTTTTTTATTCACAGGTTGGTGTATATTGTGATCGGCATTCACTGTCGAGGGTGCTGAAAGAGTTACTGCCGATCAGTTAGCTCTTTCAGCACCTTGGACAGTGACGGGCCTCGACTACCTCATCTCTATGATGGCGGCTGCGTGAAAATCACGCAGCCGCGCATCATGACACACGGAGCTGTCAAATGCCTTTTGCGCGTTTAAAACGCAACAAGGCTGCGTTTACGCAGTGCATACGCCATGCATACGCGCGCAAAACGCAGCGTTTTTTGCGCGCGCAAAACGCATACGCTCGTGTAAATGAGGCCTAAGTCTTATTTTGGTGTTCTATCTACTCTGTGCAATAAATATTTGTGACAATCTATGTGCTTTATTCAGAGATAACTGTGGTACCCTCTCAAGTATTGCTCCCCACTGATTGTCACCTAATGAACCTAGCTCCTCTTCCCATCTTTCTTTCTTCTCACCGGGCATCTGCCCAGTACAAGATCCAGGAGAACTGCATAAAGCCTTGACATAATTCCCTATGACCCAGTAGTCCATTCCATAAGGCTTATAGTTTGATTGTTAGTGATAGTACAACCATCAGGATAATCTGCCAAATAGGCATGTCACAGTTGGAGAAATTTGTAAAATTCTGTGGAAGGAATTTCATATAATCCCTGTAGCTGTTCAAAGGAGTAGCGTACTCCATCGTTAACCAGCTGCATCACATATCTCAAACCCGCAGGTCGCCACCTGATCACATTTTCTAGCAGACATAAGTTAGACAACCATGGAGTAGCCCATGAAGCCGTGTACTGGGTAGTGCCCTTTATGTCCTGCAACTCTCTTACCTTCCACCACAACTTATGTATAAGTCTGGAACTGAGTAACCGCTAAATCGAATGAGTTGCCGTCCAGCAACTCATACTAGTTATCTTTACCAAAAACTCTTGTAGTAGAATTCTCACTTCTACACTTTCCCAACCACGTATTTGTTGCAATTGTCCTGCTAGGAAGTATACCCAGGGATTAGGGAGAGCCAACCCACCCTCGGTCTTAGGTCGTTGAAGAGTCTCCCATTTAATTTGAGTGTATTTACCACACCAGATTAGTTCTCGAAAAGATCTAAAAACCTGGTAAAAAAGTCGAAGTGGTAACCATATTGGCGCATTATGCAAAAGTAACTGTGGCATCCAAATCATTTTTATCAGGTTCACTCGACCCATCAGAGATCTGGGCAGTTTGGCCCAAGCTGTTGTTTTTTGTTTGAATCTACCTATCACTGGGGATAAGTTAAGTTTCTCATAGTCTGAAAATTGGCGTGATACCACCACCCCTAGGTACTTACATGATGTGACAATCTGCAACCTGGAATGTGCATATACTTCACCATCATGAATGATATCTAATGGCAGTAGCGTGGATTTAGACCAATTAATAACAAATCCCGAATATCCTCCAAAAGTGGCAATAACATCCATACCTACACTTAAAGACCTCTGTGCATCCACCAAGCACAAGAGAGCATCATCTGCATAAAGCGCCACTGTTTCTTCCTTAACACCCCACGAAAACCAATAACATCAGGATGAGCCCGAAGAGCAGCAGCCAGGGGTTCTATAGCTAACGCCAATAGCAGGGGAGACAGGGGGCAACCCTGTCTTATGCCCCTGCTCAATGTGACAAAATCACTAAGGCATCCGTTGGCTCTTATTCTGGCTGTCGGGCTGTCCTATATCAGTTGTACCCAAGATATAAATAGATTCCCTACTCCAACTATTTTCAAAACCTCCCACAGGTATACCCACTCCAGACTATCAAAGGCCTTAGCAGCATTACTCTATCACCAGAATTATCAATAGGGATTTGCATATTTGGATACAATCTACAAATATTTATAGCTGTAGATAGAGCGGGTATAAAGCCTGATTGATCCCAGTGGACAATGGTGGAGATCACCTTGGACAAACGAACAGCTAGAACTTTGGCCAAGATTTTAATTTCAGAAGTGAGAAACAATAAAGGCCGATAAGTCTGGCAAAAGAGGGTCCTTGCCAGGTTAACTACTATATTTGCCTCCAACATTGTTCGAGGTAGATGTCCGTCCACTAAAGCTGCTTAAAATACCGCCAATAATTTGGGAAGCAAAATCCCACCAAAGTTTTTATATATTTCCATTGGGATGCTATTAGCCCCTGGAGATTTATTTTTCGCCATAGAAACCACCACTTGCTCTAATTCCTCTAATGTAAGTGGGCCATTTAAATATTCCCTATCGCTCTCAGACAGTGATGGAAGGTTAAGATTCCCTAAGTATGATGATACATGACCTCTAGTGTATACTAATCGAGATCTATAAAGATCAGCATAAAATTAATTCAATAAAGGCAAAATTTGTGAGGTAGTAAACACCATCTCTCCCCTCTCATCCTGCAAAGCAAATACATATGAAGGACCAGTCTGCGCCCTATCAATAAGTGCCAAGGCGTGTCCAGCTTTTTAACCCTCACCATAATACTTTTATTGTTGAAAGGCCTGTTTGGTAGTAGCCAGCTCGATTTTATGAGCAGTATTCGCATCCTGTCATTCTAATAAGAGAGCTCTACCTCCCTGTTCTATAAAACGTCGCTCCAGTTGTTAAACCCTCAACCTCAAAAATTCATCAAATTGACAAGTTTTCCACTTGCGAATTATAATTTGTCTGTAACCAGAATGCATTAAAGGACCAAAGACGCTGTACATCTGTGGGAGTTGAAGATGTACGAAGGGCCAACACAAATGTCGTATGATCAGACCGAACTCTAGAGTTATAATTAATTAATATTAAGGACCGTAGAGTATTAGGCGACCCCCATGGCTAGATCAATACGCGATAATGAATCGTGTGACCTAGAATGACAGAAAAATTGTCTTTCTCCCGGATGACGTGTACGCCATAAGTCAGTTAGCAATAATTCCTGCATCAACTCTCCAAAACGAGACAAGGAGTCTGTCACCAAGGTACTTTCATCATTAAGACGATCCCAATAGGGTTGTATCACATTATTAAAATCTCCCACCATTCAGATCGGAGCCTCTGGCATAGCATTGAGCCAGGACATCACCTCTCTAATAAACACAGGAGCATATGGAGGAGGAATATATACCGATATTAGCAAATATTCAGTGTTGTAGGATTTACAGTGAAGACATGCATATCTAACTTCCTGATCCATCCTGGATGGAATACAAATAAATGGAATAGATTTGTGGACCGTTATACGGACCACTCTAGAATTGACAGAAAAAGTAGAGTAATATACCTTACTCATCCATGACCTATTCAGGACATTTTGTCGGTCACCATCCATATGAGTGTCCTGGAGACAGACAATTGCTGGACCATGCGTGCGCAGGCAGTCAAATACTGCAAATAGTTTAGTCGGATAACCCAGGTCCCTCACATTCCTGCTTACTAAACTAAATCTAACATTGAAAAAGCTGAAATATCAAGACAGCCATTTCTACACCGGATAGTAGCAATACCATAGAAGACCACAGGGTGACAGTAAAGAGCCATACATATTATATGAAGAACCATTGCACATACTGTATCCATTCCCAAAAACCTGCATAAGAAAAAGGAAAACATAACATCAACCGTACAACTTTGCAGCCGCAGGTCGCTCAAAAACATAGAGCGATGCAGGGCACCAGTCCTTCCTGTAACCAGACGTAAGAACATCAAAAAGTCACAAAAAAATCGGGCCTCCCACTCTTGCAAGGATACAAGTGCTCCTCAGGTCCTCAGGCCATACGAGCACATATTCTGCAGTACGCTATTTAAACACTCAGGAGTTTCCTGAGGGCACTGTCTTAATTTGAGCAGCGGATTTAGCTCCTATACTCCTGTCATAGTCGCTGTTCATTTTGATTCAGCTATCGAACCGCCTCCTTAGGATTCTCTAAGAAATGCGTAGTATCCAGTGCGACAACTCTCAATCGAGCCGGGTAGAGCCTTGCATAGGGTACATCTATGGATCTCAGCCGGCGCTTAACATCAAGAAAGTGTGCCCTTCTCTTTTTGGACGTCTGCTGAAAAATCTGGTTAAAAAGCAATGTGCTGGCCATTGAATGCAATATCCGGTCGTTGTCTGGCAGCTTTACGAATGGCGTTCAGATCCTTGTAATGCAGTAGTTTAATCAGTACTGGGCGTGGGGGGGGGGCACCCTGAGGTAGATATCTTGTAGGAACTCAGTGCGCCCGTTCCACTGCATACAGCGGGGATAAAACATCTGAGCCAAATAGATTTTTTCCAGAGTTTTTAACTCTGTGGCCTATATGTTTAATGGCGGCCCGCATATACGGTCGTTTTGCACAGAAATTAATATGATTTCTGTCTTTCATAAATGCATGAAATTGTAGATTGGTAAGTCTTGCTTTCAGAGCCTACTTTAACCAGTTGCGGCCTGCCCATAGACTATAAGCGTCCGGGCTGTCCGCAATGAACTCTGCAGTGAAGTTCCGGAACGTCCTGCAGATTGACACTCTTTATCGCTCTGTGGCGGCATTTAGCTGTCTCTAGACAGCTGACACCCCGGAGCTTTGACCAGACACAAATTAGCGTGGTCTCCAGATGTGACGTTTTGGTCCAACACTGCATCTTTCTCAAGCTGTATCACACTACACACAGTGTCAGGTACATATTGGAAGTTTAACTAGTAATTAGCATAAATCTAGTTAACATACAATGTACAAAAACAAGTTATAAATAAACATTATAGTCCAAAAGACTCCATATTAATTTCCAGTGCATTGTCCCACACGTAATTATATAAATCAAATATAATAAACAGATATACAAAGTGTATAAAATTGTTGTACAGTCATATAATGTGCAATTAGGCTAACTCAGAGAAGCTGCAGAGGCCAATCTCGCAATTGTAACCACTATCTATCAGAACAATCTTACCTTGCCGTTTCCTGGGAGCCCCTATAGGAAAGGTGCGGTAGTGCGCATGTTCGACCACCGCTTCATTAATTTCTATGGGGCTGCTGAGCTCTATCTTTGGCAGCTCTATAGAAATTAATGGAGCGGTTCCCGAGCATGCGCACTATCATTCCATTCCTATTGGACTCCAAGGATCGGCTAGGTGAGCCCGTTATCGTGATTGGTTGGGGTTCCAGCGATTTAGCCTCCACCGATTTAAAATCTTTAACACCTATCCTTTGGCTAGGTGAAAAATATTGATTTGGGGAAAACCCCCTTGAATGCTTGAGCATACCAAGACATTTTGGGCAATTGTATGCTTCCAACTTTGTGGGAACAGTTTGGGGTTCGGCCCTTTTCTGCTTCAGCATGACTGGACCCTGTGCACAAAGTAAGGTCCATAAAGGCATGGTTGGGTGAGTTTGGTGTGGAGGAACTTGACTGGCCCGCACAGAACCCTGACGTGAACACAATTGAACGCCTGTGGAATGAACATGAATGGAGATTGCAAGCCCATACCTCTAAACCAATATCCTTGCCTGACCGCACAAATACTCTTCTGGATGAATGGGCAAAAATTCCCACAGACACACTCCAAAATTTAGTAGAAAGTCTACCCAGATGAGTGGAAGCTGTTTTAGCTGCAAAGGGGGACAACTCCATATTAACTCCTATGGATTTAGAATGGGATATCATAAAAACTCCTGTTGGTGTCCCAAACTTTTGTCCATATAGCGCGCGCGCGTGTGTGTGTGTGTGTGTGTGTGTGTGTGTGTGTGTGTGTGTGTGTATATATATACATACATACATACATACATACAAATTCCGGCAGCGTGAGGGTGCAAGCTCCGAGGGACAGACCAAGTCCCAGATACACAGGATTCAAAAAAATGAGCAGCAACTCCAATAGTAAAGGTGAAAAAGTGGGTACTTTAATGCCCGTGCAACGTTTCAGCTCCGTCCACTGGAGCCTTTCTCAAGCCTTGAAAATACCCACTTTTTCACCTTTACTATTGGAGTTGCTGCTCATTTTTTGAATCATATATATATATATATATATATATATATATATATATATATATATATATATATATACATACACACACAGTATATAACATTCATTTTTTTTGTAATAATTTTTTCTTTCCCGTAGACAAACGCTTAATGAACTTAAGGAAAAAGACATGCCAGACCTAAGGAATAAGCTTGTAGCTATAAATAGGGAAATACAACGGCTAAAAAATGACGTGGAAGAACAGGAAACTCTCATAGCTACATTTATGTCTGAAGAGGAGAGCGCCAAGGCCTGTTTGCAGGACATTTCCCTCATGGAAAGATATCAGGTAAATGGCAAAAGGTGAAAAGAGTTATTTTACAAGATGTTTCTGTTCTATTATAATGGAGACCAAAAAGAAATAACGCTCCATACTCAACGGATATCGGCTGTATGTTACAGCTGACACCTCACTGCAATGAGAGGAATCAGAGATAACTTTGATACCGCCTGTTTAACCACTTAGATGCGACGATCAATAGCGTCGTCGGCATCTAAGCCGTTAGAAAGAGAAGGGCGGCCTACTCCAACATCGTGTCCGTCCTATCCCCCATGCGATTGCGAAGTGGCGGGGGTTGTCATGGCGGCCTGAGGGCCTAGTTAATGCCCCCAAAGGCCCTTAATAGGAGCCGGTAAAAAAAAACACGCCATACTTCAATACATAAGGACTGAAGTATATTGTGCAAGCGATACATAGGTGGACTAATGCTAAAAATGCTTTTTTTAAAAAAACCTCCATTTCTCAAAGTAATGTAAAAAAACATAACTGGTATCGCCACATCCGTAATAGTCAGCACTATTCTAATATAACTTTTTTAACCCGCACGGTGAACACTGTACAAAGATGAAAACCAAAGAAATGCAGTTTTTTTGGTCACCTTGGCTCCCTAAAAAATTTAATGAAAGTGATCAAAAAGTTGCATGTACCACAATGGGGTACCAATAAAAACTCCAGCTCACATCGCAAAAAAAGCTATCTCTCACAACGCTCAATCGATGAAAAAATAAAAACGTTATGGCTCTCAGAATATGGCCACACACAATATATTTTTTAACTAATCGTTTTTTCTTTGTAAAAGGGGTAAAACAAAAAAACTATCAATTTCATATGGCAATTAACATGTCCTCTTTACCGCACAATTAACGCCATAAAAACAAAACATGAAAACAATGGTGGAATCACAGTTTTTTGTCTACTTTACCCCATAAAGGAAAAAAATTTCAGTTTACCAGCACATTATATGGTACATTAAATGGTGCAATTAAAAACTACATCTCATCCCGCAAAAAAACAAGCCCTCATATGGCTAGATCTACAGAAAAATCTAAAAGTTATGGTGTTTGAAATGCGAAAAACAAAATTGAAAAATGAAAATTGGTTGCTTCTCCAAAGGGTTAAGGCCTCATGCACACGACCGTAGCCATGTGCACGGGCGTGATTTTCGGGTCGACCGGCAACGGACTGTCAGCCGCAAGCCGCCCGCAAATCGCGGGCCATGCACATGGCCGCGGCCATTATTTTCAATGAGCCCGGACCGCAGAAGACGGCCGTAATAAGACATGTCCGTTCTTTCTGCGGTGCGGGCTCCCGGGCCATGCATGGACCGTAAAAACTACGGTCGTGTGCATAGCCCCATAGAAATGAATGGGGCCGCAGTTCTCCCGTGGATTTTCGGGGGAATTGCGGCCACAAAAGCACGTTCGTGTGCATGGGGCTTAAAGCAAAGTTAGTTCTTTTGCATGGTGCACTGAGAAAGTTATCACGCATTTGATTGCTCTGTGAAGAATTAAAGAAAATATTTTGGCACAAATTTGATAAAGTAAAGCTAAACAGCTCACTCAATCCTATCTTTATGTATCCTGTGAAATATAAGACATAACCCCTCATTCTAGTAAATATAGCAAAAAACCTCTATCTCCCTTTAAGGGGAGTTTTTTGACACGGAAGTGCCTCCCATTGATTTCATCCCCATCGGTTTGCCCTATCTTCGGGCATTTACGCCTCTGATCTCCCATTGACATCATAAAGCATTTTGTAAGGGCAAACCTGAGGGGTTAAACAGGTGAGATCGATACTGATATCGATCTCACCCGTTAGAGCAGGGAAGACCCCAGCCCTCAGCTACCTCTGGTTGCTGAGAGCAGGGAGATTTATCGGTTCCTTGATCTATTTATTTATTCTGATGCAGCGTTGTGAAAAGGCATATGCAACAGAATAGAGCCCATTAGTGGCTGCCGTGAAAAGTCGTATTGGCGGTCACTAACGGGTTAAAACGGCATGCCGGTGCAAATTTCTTGACTCATTGGGGCCATACTTCGCCCAAGGCCGCATATGGACTTACCCTTATTCCCTTAATCCTTAATAGGATTTTTTTTTCTCCTTTTGCCTGTGCGTAATTTAGTCTCTGGCATTGTTCACCTAAAAATTTATAATTCTTGATATAATTCTCTATTGAACAAGTTATTTTGTTCCTGGTCAATTGACGAACCTTTGCTACTATGTAAAATATTTTGAGTTAGTAAAATGTACTAAATAATCATACAGTTAGTGGATAATTCTTGCATATAACCTCTCCCACCTTTATTATTTCAACACTATTATTATAGATGGAGCTGAGAGATGTAGAGCGGAAGATAGCACAGTATGCCACTAAACTGCACGGAGTAGACCTCAGCCGCACTGTCCAACAGGTGAACCAGGAGAAGCAAGAAAAACAGCACAGCTTGGATAATGGTGAGGAGGTGGAGACAGAAAAACAATTAACATATGCTTAAATACGCAATATAAACATATATTGTTCCATAAATCAATAGCACAAGCGAAGATAAGAAACTTTTCTAATACATGTTATTAGAGAAAAATTCATCCTTCTCCACTTATCAGACTCCGTGACGCAGAGAGGAGATCGGTTTTAAAGGGGTTATTCGGGAACCAAAAATTGCATTGCAATAATATATTTATGTGAAACTAAGTAACTTACTAATGTACTTTAATTTAAAATTCTGTACTAAATGGTGCAGTTCAAACCTCGTGAATTGTCCCCGGAAGTCCTGGAGCTTTTCTAATAATGATGACGCTCCGACACGGCTTCATGTGCTGTTTGTGAACATGACCGCAAGGGGCTGTCACATTGCCTATTGCTTTAGTCCCGAGCAGAGCATTAGCTAGCGCTTTGCTCGGGACTCCAGCACTGCTTCCGACGTCCATATTTGGTCAATTCAGGTGTTTTTTTCTATCACTGGAGTTCCCGAGCAGTACATTAGCTGATGCTCTGCTTGGGAACTCCAGCAATAGGAAAACCCTGAAGTCACTGACCATATATGGACAGTGATGTCGGGAGCAGGGCTGGAGTCCCCAGGCAGAGCATCAGCCGATGCTTTGCTCGGGGACTCCAGTACTGCTGCCGACGTCACTGTCCATATATGGACAATGACGTGGGCAGAAGTGCTGGGAGTCCCCAGGCAGAGCATCAGTTCAGGGACGCCCTGGTCACTGTGTATATATTTGGACAGTGACGTCGCCAGGATTACTGAAGTCCCCGAGCAAAGCTTGAACTGTTGCTCTGCCTGGGGACTCCAGCACTTATGGTCAGTGACTTCAGGGGTTTCCTATCGCTGGAGTTCCCAAGCAGAGCATCAGCTGATGCTTTGCTCGGGGACTCCAGTAATGCTGCCGCCGTTATTGTCCATATATGGACATTGACGTTGGCAGAAGTGCTGGAGTCCCCAGGCAGAGCATCAGCTGATGCTTTGCTCGGGGACTCCAGTACTGCTGCCGACGTCTTTGTCCATATAAGGAAAGTGATGTTGGCAGAAGTGCTGTAGTTTCCTGGCAGAGCATCAGCTCATGCTCTGTTCGGGAACTCCAGCGATAGGACACCCCTGAATTGACCAAATATGGACGTCGGGAGCAGTGCTGGAGTACCGAGCAAAGCGCTAGCTAATGCTCTGCTCGGGACTCAAGCAATAGGCAATGTGGCAGCCCCATGAGGTGATGTTCACGAACAGCACATGAAGCAAGCCCTCAGTCACGTGGGGCCGTGTCGGAGCGTCATCATTATTAGAAAAGCTCCAGGACTTACGGGAACAATTCACAAGGTTTGAACTGAACCATTTACTACAGCATTTTAAATTAAAGGACATTAGTAAGTTACTTCGTTTCACATAAATATATTCTTGCAATTCAATATTTAGTCCCCGGATAACCCCATTAAGCTTCGCAGAGAGATCAGGTTACAGCTTTTGCCTATAGAAGTCTATAGAGAGGGAAGGGGGAGGAGGGAACAGCTGCAGAGAGAGAGACACAGACTCTGCTGCTTCTTGTAAGTGTTATATCTCGCCCCAGCGCTGAATTCACAGCAACACGTCTCATTTCTGCTGAATAATGGATCTTCTCCGAATGCTGTGTGAAGGAGACCGTTAGCTAGTCTCCTGCTTCCTCCTCTCCCTCTTCTCTCCATAAACTTCTATTGGCAGCTGTAACCTGACCTGTCAATTAAGCTGAGTTCCCCTCTGCTCTGTGGATTCTGAGTCAATTTTAAGTGGCTGGAAAACCTCTTTAAGAAAACAGTGGGGTGCGGTCTGATAAATGGAGAAAGAGGCATTTTTCTGTAATAAAATATATTACAACGTTTCTTATCTTCGCTTATTTATGCTATTGATTTATGGAAAGTTGTTTTATAATCGGAGGTACACTCTACAGCTGACTGGGCAAGGTCAAGCATTTTGCCTTATCTGAAGACAACATGTAATAGTGGAAGGGACTATATTCAAGAGCCTGTAATTTTTTTTTATTTGAGCATATAGAGTTCATTTATACTGAATTGCATTCAGATAACAATTACATGCTTCTGTCGAAAATCCCTTCCTCTCTAACATGCTCCTGACAGATAGGTCAGCCCGTTTTACTTTGAAGGGCTATTTTTTATTATAAATGTATTTAATAAATAGGAAACCATACCATTTTCTAATATGCATATATCAGTGCGGTAGCCGCCGTGGGCTAATTAAAAAAAGAGATTAATTAAATGTAAAAAAAAACAATACCCTTTTAAGTGGTATTCCCATTTGAGAACATTATAATCGTTGGAGGTCCATCCTCTCGGACCCCTTCCGTTCCAGAAAACAAAGGGACAGAGGTCCATTCGACATGTCTTCTGCACAGTGGCACTACTGGCCAGCCCCTGGGGAGGGAACTGCAACCGCTCTATACACTTGAAATTCTGTGAAGGAGCCGCATCACTTAACTAGCGCTGCAGCCCCTTCATTATGAGGATCTGTAGGAGACTTGCCAGTTGATAGCATTTCCTAGCCATATACCATCACTTTCTATAGTTGGAAAATCCCTTTAAGTATTTCTACTTAAAGCAATACATTTTCGTTAGGGAGCCATGTATGTAGAAACTAGACTATTGTTCCTTTTAACGTCCAGTTTCAGGTAGAATTGAGCTATTACGCAAGCGAATACAGGACCAGCAGGATCAAGTCCAGCAACTGAAGAGTTCAGCCAATGAACTAAGGACAGAGAAGCTTAATATTTCTAGTAGACTCCAACGTCGTCAACAACTGGAGGATCAGAATGTCGAACTTACCACTGAGTTGCAGTGTTTGTCAAGAGAGATTAAGGCAAGTTTATCTACCTGCCGTGAATTTTGTTTCAAACTTTTGGATCTCTTCATGTATTTCTTCAGTCATACATCTGATGAAAATGTTTGTATACCAAGAAAAGTGTTACGTATACTGTAACTTTCCTATAGGTTTTAGTGGGTCAAATGTATGTAAAAAGTGTGTCTTAAAGGAAACTTGCCATCCGTTTGAGGTCTCAAAACTGCTGACAGGGTGATAAAAGGGAGAGGAAGGGCATTTTAAACGTAGTTTTTTTCTCGGTCATAGAAGTTGCATGAACGAGAAAATGATGTTTAATTCCCCCAGCGTGCTGATCGCAAGTGCCTCTGAGGCGGGACTTGATGTGCAAGTGCTCTTTAACAACACGCTGCAAGCCCCACCTTTCTGCTTTAAGTGACGGCTCGAGCGGTCTCCTAATTGGCAGTTATAGCCGTCACTCAGAGTAGAGAATAGCACTTGCAACCGCCGCGCCGGTGGAATCAAAAGTCGGTGTCTCAGTCATGCAAATTGCTTGACTGAAAAAAGGTTTGTTTCAAATTCCCTTCTCATCCTCTATATCACCCTGACAGCAGTTTTGAGTTTCCTTTAAAGTGTGTATACATTAAACAAGTTCACGTCTGGACACCACTTCTTTGGTGCTGAATAGTGGAGCCCCCTGCTATATTTGGCACAGCAAAAAAGCATATATTATCCAGAACTTTTTATAGAAGTACTTGTGAAAGACGGCAGCATGGTTTTAGATTTCCGCTTCTCATATATTGCCACTAGAGGGAGGCGTTAGTATGAAAGTCACAGTGAATTCACCATGCTGATCTCTGGTATTGCAGCAGTGCCGAACAGCCACTAGCACGATCCAAATGAAAAGGGATGTCACGACTGAATATATAGCTATTCAGTCCTAATATCATATCTAATAGTGACCGTCACACCAGACAGTGGCTTTATTATCGTTTAACTTCAGCAAAGTATTCGGGTTTTATGTCTCTAGTGTCAGTAGTCCTAGAATGAGAAGAGTACCAGTTGTGTCAAAACTGTAAAGATTTAGAGTGTTGCACATATTTTTCACAGTTTTTTTTATATTATTTTAGATATTGTATTACTCTTATTTAATGGCAGAATAGGAATTGGTTTTTGAAATGTAGGGCATTCTAGCATGACATCAGAAAGCCCAAGTTAGGATGTGGGTTTTCTGTATTGTGAGATGTTGCTTGTGCAGTTATCAGATAACTTTGCAACATTCTAAGAATGTGCACTTTGCCTTTTATTATTATTTTAGTGACTGTATTAATAATTATAGCTAGATAGAAATTCTTTTTTTATTGAAGGAAGGATTGCGGTCTTGCTCTTTGTTCTCTTAAGAGTCAAATGTCTTTGTTGTCCGTACTCTTCAACAGTCCACAGGCATCCATGTCTGATGTTCGAACTTTCTCACAGGGTTTTGCTCACTCAGTGCCCGTATCGTCCCCAACATCCTTCTTGGTATCTGACTGGTTCTTTCTACGCTGCATCCGGTCTGGTTTGAACCTTTACAAGAGGTCTTATTACGTCTTCTCACCTGAAAGGTGTTGTTACTCCTGGCAGTGACCTCTATCCGTTTTCTGAGATTACGGTCCTGTCCTTTCGTCCGCCGTATTCAACTCTCCACCAGGATAAGGCAGTGCTGGGTACTGTGCTTTCCTTTTCTCCAATGGTGGTTTCCTCCTTCCACCTTAACGAGGACGTTGTCTTACCGTACTCCTATCTGTCTCCGGTGCATCCAAAGAAACGCTCTCTTCACAATTTGGATGTTATCCACCCATTGGGGTTTACCTCTCACTCCCTCCTTCTGCAGATCCGACTCCTTGTATGTGGTCCTGTTGGGTCAAAGGAAGGGTTTGGCTGCCTCTAAGTCTACTATCTCTCGATGGTTTCGGTGGACCATTTGCGATGTCTACCAGATCAAAGCGAGGGAACCCTCGTTCCAAATTGCAGCCCATTCCATTAGGGCGGCTGGTGCTTCCTGGGCTTTGCAACATCAGTCTTCAGGTGTGGAAGGCTACCTGGTTGTCCCTACACATGTTCACCAAATTCTAGAGGGTGCATATTTTTGCTTCAGTGGAACCTTCCATTGGTCGCAAGATCTTGGAGGCATCTGTGGAGTAGATAATCTTCTGTTCTCATCCATGGGGACTGCTTTGGGACGTCTAACAGTGTGTTCTCTGCATAAAATCCTTTTTTCATCCAGTTTATTGTGGGGGGGACAGTTCCCACCCTTTGTTTATAGAGTTGATAAGGTTGTCCATCGGACATGGTTTCTTATCTGGTTCTGATATTGTCTTTTTCTTTACCTTGTGTTCTGCTTATCCTACTGCTGTACAGACTGAATTAGCTGAGTGCCTATAGGAGAAGTATATCCTGTAGGAGGGATCAAGACTTTTTTGTTCTTCGTGTCACACATCTTCTAGTGGCAACAGCACATCCTCTCCCTTCCCCCAACACAAAAAAGAACAATAACGAACGTTAAACAATAATTTATATGTACCCCAAAATGGTTCCATTAAAAAAATATGAATAGTTTCCCAAAAAAACAAGCCCACATATGGCTACATCGACACAAAATGCAGGCAACGTAGAAACGGCGATATAGAAACTTTTTTTGTAATAAAGATAATACGTGATTTATGCTGTAAATTTAAAATGCAAAAAACAGTAATGGAGTTGGTGGTGTTTCCCCCTCTTCGTAATAAATTGATCAATATGTAATCCAAAATCGTGCTATTGAAAAAATCAATGCCGGGAATTATGGAGCATGTCCTATTTTTCGTATTTTACGGGCCGTGCTCCTATACTTTGTACCGTGCCCGCAATTGTGGGCTGTGATTACGGGCACGGTCGTGTTCATGGGGCCTTATAATTGGGCACAGTTGCTCAACACCTAGTGTAGTCATTCATAAAATTAGCTGGCACCCCTAGAAACAGTGTGGCATCCCACAAATCATCAAAAACAACATTATTAGGCCAGGAGAGTTAACCTATTAATGACCAAGCCTTTTTTTAACCTTAATGACCAAGGATTATTTTTTATTTTTTCACGGTCGCATTCCAAGAGTCATAACTTTTTAATTATAACATGGACATAGCCGTATAAGGGCTTGTTTTTTGCAGGACGAGTTGTATTTTTCAATTGCACCATTTTTGTATGCATATAATATATTAACTGGTTGCCGACACAGGACGAGAATTCTCGTCCTGAGCGGCGTCTGCTTGCCGCATTAGGACGAGCATTCTCGTCCTGTGTGACAGCCAGGAGTGGGGGACCGGCTGTAATACGCTGCCGCAGCCCCGCTCTAATGGCGGTGAGAAGTAAAACCTCTTCTCTCCGCTGTTAACCCCTTGAATACCGCGATCAAAGCTTATCGCGGCATTCAAAGTGAATATAAGATTGGGGGACTGCTCTTTGATCGCGTCACAGGAAATCCTGGTGACACGATCTAGGCCCATAACTTGTATGATCAAAACCACAAAAAAGGCCATACTTACTAGGTAGGTGGGTGGGTGAAAACCCGTTCCCATCAGGACGCAGACAGGTCAAAGAATGCTGCAGAAGGTGTGTGCATTAAATAGTGATAGCCCCTCCCACTGGTCTTGAGGGGAGTGGCGAACTAAGTGCTCAAAGGTGTGCGATAAATGAGTGTCAGTGTAGTGCTAGGGAGTGAATGGATGGTAAAAAATAAATATGTATGTATGAAAGTGTCAGAACTGTGTAATAATGTAATAAAAATAAATAAATAAATGTGATGAATAGGGGTCAGTGCTGTGAATAGTACATGGGGTGTCAGTACTATGTGCTTGGAGGTATAATGTGCTGGTCGTCAGGCATGGCGTACTTGCCGAATAACAGCCTATTTGTAACGCCGCTAGTGTTAGCTAAAGCGGGCTGCTCTGCATTCCAAACCAAACGCCAGCACATCATGCCCTCCCAGCATATAAGACCCGGCTGCGTCCTGAAAAAATGTGTAGTATACGTAGTAAGAAATATCTATGAAACATGGGGTATTAGTTGTTATTTTGGCCAAAATACGCAAAGCTCGCAACCCAACAACTAATACCCCATGTTTCATGGATATTTCTTACTACGTATACTACACATTTTTTCAGGACGCAGCCGGGTCTTATATGCTCGGAGGGCATGATGTGCTGGCGTTTGGTTTGGAATGCAGAGCAGCCCGCTTTAGCTAACACTAGCGGCGTTACAAATAGGCTGTTATTCGGCAAGTTCGCCATGCATGACGACCAGCACATTATCCCTCCACGTATTACACATAGTACTGACACCCCATGTACTATTCACAGCACTGACCCCTATTCATCACATTTATTTATTTATTTATTTATTTTTATTACATTATTACACAGTTCTGACACTTTCATACATACATATTTATTTTTTACCATCCATTCACACCCTAGCACTACACTGACACTCATTTATCGCACACCTTTGAGCACTTAGTTCGCCACTCCCCTCAAGACCAGTGGGAGGGGCTATCACTATTTAATGCACACACCTTCTGCAGCATTCTTTGACCCGTCTGCGTCCTGATGGGAACGGGTTTTCACCCACCCACCTACCTAGTAAGTATGGCCTTTTTTGTGGTTTTGATGATATCTATGTCCCATTTTTTCTGTTTGTGTCCATAACTTGTATGGCCAGTCCGCATAGGGTCCATTGAAGGACCACAGGGCTGTCTGAGCATATTCCCATGCTGAGGTATGCCCTAACGACTGCCTGTGTACAATCAGCACACATGCTAATGTACTGGCATATAGATATATTTAGTTAAAATATAGTTATATACAGTTCAAAATGAAAAATCTCTCTATGGGATTAAAAAAAAAGTAAAATTAATTTAAAAAAAAGTAATGTTAAATAAAAAATTAGTAAAAAAATACACAGAAATAATTTTTTTTTTTACAATGAATAAACCTTTTAAAATACAAGTCCCAAAACATGAAATAATATAGAAGCTTGTACTATGAATAATGTAAGCCACTATTGCCATATACTATTTGATATGTACAATTACATTCTGTCTAATTTAAAAAAATTTGCATACATAAAGAAACAAATAAGAAAAATGAATTGTTGTCGTGTCCAGCTATGATGAGACTACTTACAAATGTCCAGCTTTGACACGGCCTCTTGTGTTTGGAGGTTAAAAAAGCATTTTGAGAATATTAGCCTTAGTTTTTACAACATATTAATAGTGATTGTAAATTAAAACCTGTATCTGAGAGTGTGTGTGTGTGTGTGTGTGTGTGTGTGTGTGTGTGTGTGTGTGTGTGTTTCTCTGTGTAAATATGTCTGTGCTTATGGTAGACCATTGGCTGTAAAAACATTTGATACTAGCAATACCGTCTACATGTAATATAATTCTTATATACCATGGGTTTATTGAATCAAACATCATTTATTTCTATTTAGGAAGCCAAAGAGCAAGTTTTCCCATTGGAAACAACTCTTGAAAAACTACAGCAGGAAAGGCATGAAATTCTGGAGAGAAAAGACTCCAGCTACCGAGCAGCACAAGAAAAAGTAAAATATCACATCTTTATTTGATAAGTGGCTGTATTTGTTGTATAAGTTAAATATTTTTGAGTGCAATAGGTAAACTGTAAATGCAACAGTATTTTGGGGTTTAAGGCCCTGTTCACACAGAGTTTTTTTACGCGAAAACCGCGTCGGAAAATGCCCCGAAATACATCCGAATAGGCCTCCCATTGATTTCAATCCGGCAAACGGATTGCAGGCAGATCAAAATCTGTTTTGAGGCAGAATTTTCTGTCTGCAAAAAACTCTGTTTGAACAGGGCCTAAGGCTAGGGCTACACGTCGACTTTTGCCGCAAAACACGTTGCACGGCCAAAGATTGTTGTGTCCCGCTGTCTACATCACAAGTAGTGAATGTGCTCGCAAGAAAGCCAGTGTATTGGAGTTTGCGGTTGCTGCAACCTGCTGGTCGCATCGTATTCACTTTTATTACTTGTGATGCAGGCAGCAGGACACCGTAATCTTTAGCACTGCAACATGTGTCACGGTCAAAGTCGCAGCGTAGCCCTAAACTAAATCTAAATAGAGAACCTTAAAAGGGATATCGGATAATTATAAATTTAGTTGACGTACCAAAGAGGCATACCATACCACTGCTATGGGCGCATGTGTTGAGGAGAGGCCTGGCACTGATATCTCCACTTCTTTGTGACTGCAGGTAGACATTGTTTTCACATATCAACACATATATATTAAATTGCATTGTGAGTTTACTGTATCCATCCATATATGCATCCACAGGGAAAAAAAAACTGAAAATCCAGCATCTTCGGTGTACCAGATAATGGGCAACTTCCAGTCACACATTCTATATCCAGTTGTAGTTACTGTACTACGTTTTTTTCCCCTTTTGTCTTTTTGCTAGGGAATTCTTTTGTTTTTTTTTTAATTTACAGGTTTTCGAAGAGTGCAGCTGGCCCTTTATAATAAACACCTTCCCGCTCAGTACTATTACATTGTGCTGAGCTCATCGTTCGTGCCCAGCTCAGTGATCGTACTGACGTGAATAAACCGCCATTTAATCCCGGCGCATGTTTAAGCTGTGATACCTGCTGTTTCCGACATAAGGCTATCACAGCTCAATACCCCAAGAGCAAAGTGACCCCATATGGACCCCCACACCAGACAATTATGAGCCCCAAATCCCCGAGTATACGGGCAGTCCGCGGATCAAATAGAACACGGCAGGGCTCAGTGAGATGGACTTTTTCACTGATGACTTAATAGAGCTTATGATCTCCCAGAAAAATGTGTATGCCCAACAGTATATTACTAAGAACTACAACATTTTATGCCCAATCCCACAGGTGGACCCCTGTAGATGCAGCAGAGTTGGGCAAGCTCTGGGGACTTCACTTGAACATGGGGCTTCTGAAAAAGCCATCCATTAGGACCTACTGAAGCACGGACATCTTATACCACACCCCAATGTGCAGCATGGCAATATCCAGGATGCGTTATGAGGCAATACTTCACTTCTTAAATTATGCTGATAATGAGCAGTGCCCACCCTGAGATGACCCCAGTTTTGACCGTTTGTATAAACTGAGACCCCTATTAGACCATTTCAGTGCCCGGTTTTCCCAATCATACACCCCGAGAAGTGTATTTCTATTGATGAATCCTTGGTAGATGTTAAAGGGAGGCTTCAATTCCGCCGGTACCTGCTGAGTAAGAGAGCAAGGTATGGAGTGAAGATGTATAAGCTGAGCGAGAGTGCATCAGGGTATACCTACAAATTTAGGATATATGAAGGGAAGGACACCAGTATTCAGCCCCCAGAATGCCCCCCCCCCCACCCCCATACTGGGAGTTAACGCCAAAATTGTGTGGGATCTGGGGCACCACTGCTAGACCAGGTTTACCACCTCTACCTGCATAATTTTTATAAAAGTATCCCTCTCTTCAAGTGCCTCGCTTCCAGAAGTACTGCGGCATGCGGCACTGCTAGAAAAAACCTGAGAGGCCTCCATAAGACACCTCTTGGGCAAACACTCAGAAGGGGTGAGAGCAGGGCACAATCCAGCAGCAACATATTGTGTGTCAAGTACAAGGACAAGAGAGATGTCCTTGTATTGACAACAATACATGGCCACACCAGTACCCATGTACCTGTACGAGGTACCAGTACAGAGACCCCCAAACCAGACTGCATCCTGGACTACAATAGGTACATCGGAGGGGTGGACTTGTCAGATCAAGTCCTGAAGCCCTACAGTGCCATGCGGTGTGCTATAAGAAGCTGGCCATGCACATCATACAGATGGCATTGTACAATGCGTACGTGCTACATCGATGTGCAGGCCAGAGGGGAACTTTCCTAGAATTTCAAGAGGTGGTTATCAAAAACCTAATCTTTAGGGACCAGGAAGGGGGGGCACCCAGTACTTCTGGAAGCGGCGCCACAGGCATCGTACCAGGGTAGCACTTTCCAGGAGAATTTCCCCAAACTGGCAAGAAGGGAAGAAATCAAAAGAGGTGCAGTCTCTGCTTAAAGAGGGGGGATAAGGAAGGACACAATATACCAATGCGACACATTTCCCGAAAAGCCAGGGCACTGTATAAAAGAGTGTTTTCAAATTTATCATACATCCCTTAATTTTTAATTTACCACAGTTTATCCCCCTCATCTTTCACTTCTGGGCCCTGCCATTTGCCCAGACAGCAGATAACAGCCACATGTAGGGTATTGCCGTACCCAGGAGAACCCGCATTACAATTTATGGGGTATATCTCCGGTGGCGCATGCTGGGCATACATATATAGATATATATATATATATATATATAGATACATATATAGATATATATCTATACATATAGATATATATATATATATATATAGTTGCAAATCTCCCTCTGCACCATTGCCTTTTAGACAATAGGGTGTAGCTTTTAAAATGGGGTCACTTCTTGGGGTTTCAACTATACTGGTACCTCAGGGGCTTCTGCATATATAACTTAGCACCAGAAAAGCTCCAGTAGGCCAAATGGTGGTCCTTCCCTTCTAAGCTCTGCTGTGTGCCCAGGCAGCAGATAACTGCCACATGTAGGGTATTGCTGTACCAAGGAGAACCCACATTACATATAATTGCAAATCTCACCCTGCACCATCTGCTGTGCATTACCTTTTAGACAATACCTGTGGGGTCAAAATGCTCACTACACCTCTGGATGAATGCCTTAAGGGGTGTAGTTTTTAAAATGGGGTTTAATTCTTGGTGGATTCAACTGTACTGCTACCTCAGGGGCTTCTGCATACGTGACGTAGCAGAAAAGCACCAGTAGGCCAAATGGTGCTTCATCCCTTCTGAGCCCTCCCATGGACCCAAACGGCAGTTTATCTCCACTTCTTTGATACTTCTGGGGCTCTGCAAATGCGACATGGCACCCGAAATCCAATCCAGCAAAATCTGAACTACAAAGAACACATTAGCGCTCTTTCCCTTCTGAGCCCCACCATGGACCCAAACGTCAGTTTATCACCACAAATGGGGTATTGCTGCACTCAGGAGAAATTGGGCAACAAAATGGGGTATTTTATTCCTCGTGAAAATAAGAAATTTTCCGCAAAAACTACATATTATTGGAAAAAATTACATTTTATTTAATTCACAGCCCAATTCAAATAATTTCTGGGAAAAAAAATATGGGGTCAAAATGGTCACAACACCCATAAATAAATTCTTTGAGAGGTGTAGATTCTAAAATGGGTTCTTTTGGTGTTTTTTATTTTTTTTTCAATGTTTTGACACCACAAGATCTCTTCAAACTTGACATGCTGCCTAAAATATATTCTAATAAAAAAGAGGCCCCAAAATGCACTAGGTGCTACTTTGCTTCTGAAGCCTGTGTTTAGTCCAGTAGCACACTAGGGTCACATGTGGGGCATTTCTAAAAACTGCAGAATCTTGGCAATACATATTTATTTGTGTTTCTCTGGTAAAACCTTCTGTTACAGTAAAAGATGGATTAAAGATGTATTTTTTCAAGAATAATGAAATTTGCAAATTTCACCTCCAATTTGCTTTAATTCCTGTGTAATGCCTAAAGGGTTAAGAAACTTTCTAAATTATGTTTTGAATACTTTGTGGGGTCTAGTTTTTAAAATGGGGTGCTTTATGGGGGTTTCTAATACATAGGCCCATCAAAGCCACTACAGAACTGAACAGGTACCTAAAAAAAAAAGGCTTTTGAAATTTTCTTAAAAATATGAGAAATTGCTGTTTATGTTCTGAGTCTTGTAACGTCCAAGAAAAATAAAAGAATGTTCAAAAAACGATGCAAACATAAAGTAGACATATGGGAAATATTAATTAGTAACTATTTTGTGTGGTATAACCATCTGCCTTACAAGCAGATACATTTAAATTGAGAAAAATGCAAATTTTTCAAAATTTTCTCAAAATTTTGCTATTTTTCACAAATAAACACTGAATATATCGACAAAAATGTTACCACTACCATACAGCCCAATGTGTCACGAGAAAACACTCTCAGAATCGCTTGGATTAATAAAGTCATTCCAGAGTTATTACCACATAAAGTGGCACATATCAGATTTGAAAAATGGGCTCTGAGCCTTAAGGCCTAAACAAGGCTGCGTCATTAAGGGGTTAAAGAAATCGTTTTCGGAGGCCTTAAAAGACGTCCTTTCAGAATAAGTTGAGCAGAGCAAATAGGAGCCAAAAAGGCAATGGGAGAATGGTGAAATACTGTGAACCGGCACTACAAATTTGTCTTGGGGATTCACAGTATGAAGCCGGTGAAGAATGAAGGGGAAGTGACGCTCAAAACAGCTGAACAGCGGGGGTGCCTAGAGTTGAACCCCCGTTGGTCAGATATTGATGGCCTATCCTGAGGATCACCCATCAGTTTCTTATAACTGGAAAACCCTTTTAATAGGAAACAAGCTGGAGCTAGATGTGACAAATTTATTAGGAGAGGCATGCGTCTTAATAAATTTGTTGCATCTTCGACAGAGCGCGTGTCAGAGCTGGAGTAGATTTCTGCTTTAATTTACTCCAGTTTCTGGTGCAAATTATAATAAATGTGTCAGGCTGCTGGTAGCCCTTCCCATTCCATTAGGCTCTGCCCACTACCATGTACTGACAGGGTAAAGTTTTCATTTTAGAGCTGGCATAAGAGGTATCTGGAATAAGAGGTAGCATCTTCACTTTGGCTAGAAAATCCTTAATAACAGATCATTTGTTCAATATACAATCTCATTTAATATATTCTGTGGTATTTCAATGTTTTTGCCTTTTTGTTTTTTTCTAGCTCAATGATGTTAAAGAAAAAGTGAAAAAAATCAACTTGTTTATTAGAGATATTGACAAATATATAAATGATGGGCGAGAAGAATTCAAAGAGGTAATCTTTACTTGAATTGAAAATCATCCAACAGACACGTTAATATATGTTCTTTAAAGTAATAACATATTGTATTTTTTACAGCAAAAGGATGCTGAACTGCAGGACTTAGTTGCGCGACTGAACGATTGTGAGAAGCAGAAAGAAAAAATTAATAAAGAGATGATCACAGTTAGACAGGATATAGACACACAGAAAGTAAGTATGCATTCACAATGGTCACTTTGCATCACCTATATTATTACTTTATACTAGTATAGGTAGATGTGTGTATTGGCACTGTATGCTGCACTTGGCCCAGTTTGAGATGAGTGTTGTTGAATTTTTTAAATGCTTAACATATATTTACATTAGTATGGAGATCCCTTAAAGAGGATCTGTCACTAGTTTAGTAATGCCCTATCTCCTAACTAATCTAATAGGCGCTGTCACACTGATAATGCTAGTGAAAATTTTGTCCCAAAATGTTTATTATTTTAAAAGTTATGAGCTTTTTCTAATTATGGAAACGACCCTATACTTGACAAATGGGTGTCAACACCAGCGATTCTCCTGTGCTGCAGCTACCTCACAGCCTCTGAGCTGTCCTATCAGCATGAAGCTGCTTCAAGCAGTATGAGAGACTCAGGGTGGAGGGAAAGGGGATCACTTAAAAAGCCATATCTCGGGATGTGGACCACCTAGAACAGCGGTTCTGGTGTCATATGAAAGTTGAGGTTCTAGCTGTGAAACAACCGGAGATATCATCAGTCGGGAATGGAAGCTGTGTGCTATATGATCACGCTGTGTTGCTGGGAGGAGAAGGGGGAGAGGCTGTATGACGATTGGATAGTGTCATCTAGAAAACATTACACTGCCTAGAGTGAAAAGAAAGAGTAACCTCCCATCTGGCTATTGTAGCCAAATTAGCATATTTAGAAAAATACTCATAACTTTGCAAATAATCATCATTTTAGAAAAAAAAATCACACTGTAGTTATCGCTAACATAACGCCTATTACATTAGTTAGGAGTTAGGGAATTAATAAACTAGTGACAAATCCTCTTTAAGCTTTCCCTTATAACTTTCTTCTCTTTGGTTGTGTTTAAAAAAATTAAAAAAATTCTTTTTTTCACGGGCAAGTAAAGCAAAGCAGTTGGAAAAAATTTATGTCGTACATCCACAGAGAAATTATTCTGAGGATTCCCCATAACTTACAGTAAAAAAAATATCAGAAGACCTTGGGTGTAGCTGTTGCCTCTAGGTGGCAGACACAAAGAAAGTTTTAGCTCCTCCCACCAGCTATATATCCCTCCTGCAGCCACTGAGTTAAACCAGGTTTGTCCCTAAGCAGCATGAGAAGCAGACATGAAATTGAAACAAATATAGACCAACATGAAACCATATGAGAATTCAAGGAAAATACTTTCAAGGAAATAATTATCATAAAACCCCAAAAATAACAATTTGGGGGGGCTGCTGTGTCCCCCAATGAACGTAATTTTAGGGAAATTAACAAAAAAATCTTATTTTCTTGTTCGTGTCATTGGGGGGACACAGTAGACCTTGGGACAATTATAAACAGTTTCTAGAGGAAGGATAAACTCAGAAAAAGGAGCCTTAAGTGCACCGCTACCCGCAGCACTCTAGGACTGAAAGTGGTATCAGAGGATGCAACGGTATGCATCCTGTAAAACTTGGAAAAAGTGTGCAAAGAAGACTACGTAGCAGTTTTGCACACCTGCAAAGCTTAAGTTCTGTTTTGAACTGCCGACGAGGTGCCCACTGCTTGAGTAGGCCGTAGCTCAAAAGGGTGGCTCTTGTCCCTTTGAGCGGTATACATTGCCAATAGTTGACTTAATCCAGTGGGCTGTGGTGGCCTTGGATGCCGCCAAACCTCGTCTGGGACCATCTGGAATCGCAAAAAGAGAGTCTGTCCGGAAAAATTAAGAAGTCTGAGCAAGATAATTTCGTAAGGCACGACCAAGTCCAACTTGTGGAATGACGGAACCAGATGGAGTACTGTCTTGTCTTGGTCGATCACTGTGAACAGGGACTTACAAGACAAGTCCGCCATCTCAAAAACACTTCTGATAGAGGTGATAGCTACTTGGAAAGCCACTTACCAAGAAAGGAAACAAAGGGAAGTTTCAACCAGAGCTTTAAAGAGAACCTTTCACCTACCCATACATGTGCAGCATGTAATGGGTAGGGCTTCACAAACACTGTCTCACTTTAAAAAAAATTTACATATCGGTGCCGTTATATATGGCGCCCAATATGTAAATAAGCCCCTGAACTGTCAATGGGGCGTTTCTATCTAACTAAATGGCAAGGGGGCGTGATGACTTAGTCTCTGACACGGTCCAATCAGCTACAGAACACAGCACAAGCCGCGCTGACACTGTCCGTAGCTGATTGGTCAGTGTCAGATCGAAGACATCATGCCCCCTTGCCATTTAGTTAGATAGAAACGCCCCATTGACCGTTCAGGGGCTTGTTTACATATCGGGCGCCAAATATAACGGCACCGATATGTAAATAACGGAGGAAGTTAGAAAAATTATTTCAAGTGAGACAGTGTTTGTGAAGCCCTGCCCATTACATGCTGCACTCAGCTGCCCATGTATGGGCAGGTGAAAGGTTCTCTTTAAAGGGAAGAGACTGTAGGGCATCCAGGACCAAATTCAGATCCTACAGGGACGTGGAGTGGCAGTAGGGTGGTTTAGAATGTGCCGCTCTCTACAAGAACGAATGGACAGCTAAATTAGCTTCCAAAGGACCCTGCATATCAGACCTTCCTGGATAAAGGATAGCAGGCGAGAGAGAGAACCGCATTGGCTGTAAACGAAAAAAAGACCTCTGAATCTTATCGTAGACAGGTGGAGAAGAAGGGGGTGCCTGAGTCTTAATCGTCGTCCGGATGACCTGTTCAGAAAAAACTTGTGCTTTTTTTTATTTCAATGGTTTCAACAGCCATGCCGTTAAAAATAAAAGCTTTACTGAACTTGGGTAGAAGATTGGACTCTGAGAGAGGAGATCCTCCCGAAGGGGGAGACGCCAGGGGGCATCAGACAGAAGAGTAACCAGGTCGCTATACAAGGCCTGACGAGGCCAATCCGGAACAATGAACATTACCCGGACGCCCTCTGTCTTGACCTTCTTGAGGATCCGGGGAAGGAGTGGGAGGGGAGGTAAGAGGTACGGAAACAGAGTCTGTGTTCACGGGTTGACAGAGCGCCTACTGTTATGACTAGTGGGTCTTGTATTTCTCCCAGCGAGCTAATACTGCCCTCTGGAGAGGTCTGGTGAGGAAATGGGCAAATGGAATCTCCTCCATGGAAGAGACCATGAGACCAAACACCTTCATGCAATAGCGAATAGATACCAGACAGTGTGTCCAATGGGACTGTACACTCTGTTGCAGGAAGCAGAGCTTTTCTGATGGCAAGAGTATTCTGGCCTAAGTGGTTTCGAATTCCATGCACAGAAAGGTTATGGACTAGGAGCGGAGTAGCGACAACTTTTGAATGTTAAATATCTAATTGAAATGGGATACGATGTCTGGGGTGATGAGAAGACACCCCAGATTGGGCTTTTATATCAGTATGTTGTCCAGGTAGGGAATGGCTACCACGCCCCGAGAATGGAAAAGAGACATCACAGATGCCAGGAAGACTCCCAGTGCAGTTGCCAACCCGCAAAGAAGCCACAAATTGATAGTGGTTGAAATGTATGGCAAAGCAAAGGAACAGCTGGTGTGACTCACAGATCAGAACGTGTAGATAGGTGTCCATTATGTCCACCGAGGAGAGGAACTCTCTCTTTTTTCATTGACGCAACAACTGACCTTAGAGATTCTTTCCTGAAGCGTGAGATTAAATACCTTCCTTCTTTGGCACCATAAAAAGGTTTGAATAAAACCCCTTGGAGCATTTCTGCAGAGGAACCGGCACTATTACTCCCTGAAAAAAAGGTTACCAACTGCCAGAAAAACATCTTTAAAAGTGGATCTTGGAGGTATTGAACTTATGAAGCGTCTTGGAAGCATGAATGTAAAGTTTAGTAGCCTGGACAGACTACTTTGTATAACCATTCTTTCTGAACATAGTAGAGCCAGATATCTTTGGGGGAAAAAAGTCACCCCCCCCCCACCTGGGACAGATCGGGATGGGGTTCGCCCATCATGCAATATTGGCTTTGTTGGAGGAGAGCTTTGCAGTCTGGTTGTGAGGTTTCCAGGAGGAGCATGTTTTGAATAAAGGCTTTTTCCTCTGGTCCTGCAAATTTTTCTTCTAGTAAGAGGTCTGAAAACTTGAGAAATTGCAAAAGGAAAAAAAATTTGTCTTTCTCTTTTTCTGATCAAACATGTTTTGGGGGCAGGTGAAAGCTCTTGCCACCAGTTGCTTCAGAGATCATCTCATTCAAGAAGCTTCAAAATAAGCGAGAATCTGTAAAGGAGAGAGATGTGTAGAACAAATGAAACAGGAGTTTCTTATCGAAACATTGGGTGGTGCTCAGTAAAAAACAGCGGAAGCAGTCTTTTATGTAACAAGTAGTGAGGAAAGTGAAATTACGGCACTCACCCATGTGGTTCTATTTCTTTCTTTTATTGTGGCATTCAGCAAAAAGTTAAAAGCGTTCAAGGGAGGACATAGCAGAGTGCTAAGCCGGTTAGAGCCTTTTTCGCACTAATAGTAGCACTTCTTCTGACCTTGTAGGACCAAAGCCAGGAAATACATTAGTGGAAACGGAATGGATATCACCGCGGCGCTCATGAGTTGAAGCGCCGAGTTGCCAGTGCAAGTGGTTAAAGTATATAGAATGCTCCAAGGCGGCAGGCACAGGTGAGGTCGTTTGTGGGAGAAAAAAAAATGTAGCAAGTCCCCTTGGTGCCGCTGAATGTGCGGCATGGTAAGATGCATTCTCTAGAAAACATTGCTGGACAGAATGAGGGGGGGAGAAAAAACGCAATAGGAAATGGGAAACAACTATGCCAACAATCCCAAATGCGCTGAGGTCCCCATGCCATAGCCAAGAACGAATGGGAGTCATGGAGGGAGGGAAATACTCACCTGATTCTTTAGGGATTCACCTCCCCAATGGTTCTCTAGACTCCAGCAGGGACATCCCTTCAGCATTCCACCTCTTGGTGAGGGAGTGGGTTCTGGCGGAGAATAAGTGTACATGGTGTGCGACTCCATCCCTGGCGGGTCATGGGATTTGGTGGTCCGCTGTGCCTCCTTTTCTTCTAGCAGGAAAGGGAGGCAACAGTGGGGTTAGACCTCACTGTTCTCCCGCCTTGTATGGGGGAACAGGGAGATTCACTCAACCTTGTATTCCCTGCCTAAACGGAAGAAAATGTAAATAAGAAAGATGTACCTGCTAAGGAGGTATGTCTGCCTCCTACAGACACTAAGCTGTAAACGAACTTAGCTCAATGACTGCAGGAGGGATATAGCTGGTAGGAGGAGTTAGCACTTTCTTACTAAGTGTCCACCGCCACCTCCTAGTGGCAGCAGCTCTACCCAAGGTCTTCCATGTCTCCCAATGAAACGGACGAGAAAAGTATGATCTAATGAAATTATTAATGGGAAAAAGTGGTAATCAATAAAGCAATGAAAGTTAGTTTAATGAAGATTTCCATGTACTTAGATACAGGAACGATGTCTCCAAGACAACCTAACTCTTCGAAAAAGATTAGAAGAACTTAAGAAGGTTGAAGAGGAAAGAGACAGACTATTAAAAGAGGTGGGACAGATGAATGCTAGGCAACTAAGAAAGTAAGTATGTTTTTTTTTCCCATTTAATAGATATTTACCGGATATTCTTATAACTGTGTGTGTGTGTGTGTGTGTGTGTGTGTGTGTGTGTGTGTGTGTGTGTGTGTGTGTGTATATATATATATATATATATATATATATTTATTCCAAGAATCAGGCAGCACTCCAGAGATGTAGCAAAAATAGAAAAATGTGCTTTATTCCATCAGTCAAAACAGCAACGTTTCAGCTCTACCATAGAGCCTTACTCAAACTTGAGAAAGGCTCTATGGTAGAGCTGAAACGTTGCTGTTTTGACTGATGGAATAAAGCACACTTTTCTATTTTTGCTACATCTCTGGAGTGCTGCCTGATTCTTGGAATATACATTTTGGGTGACTTTGGTCGTGTCCCTGGCGGGCTTGCACCCTCATCTTTATGAACTGTGCGGTTAACATTTTTTTGTTTCTATCTATCTATATATATATATATATATATATATATATATATATATATATATATATATACAGTGAAGGAAATAAGTATTTGATCCCTTGCTGATTTTGTAAGTTTGCCCACTGTCAAAGACATGAACAGTCTAGAATTTTTAGGCTAGGTTAATTTTACCAGTGAGAGATAGATTATATAAAAAAAATCACATTGTCAAAATTATATATATTTATTTGCATTGTGCACAGAGAAATAAGTATTTGATCCCTTTGGCAAACAAGACTTAATACTTGGTGGCAAAACCCTTGTTGGCAAGCATAGCAGTCAGATGTTTTTTGTAGTTGATGATGAGGTTTGCACACATGTTAGATGGAATTTTGGCCCACTCCTCTTTGCAGATCATCTGTAAATCATTAAGATTTCGAGGCTGTCGCTTGGCAACTCGGATCTTCAGCTCCCTCCATAAGTTTTCGATGGGATTAAGGTCTGGAGACTGGCTAGGCCACTCCATGACCTTAATGTGCTTCGTTTTGAGCCACTCCTTTGTTGCCTTGGCTGTATGTTTCGGGTCATTGTCGTGCTGGAAGACCCAGCCACGAGCCATTTTTAATGTCCTGGTGGAGGGAAGGGGGTTGTCACTCAGGATTTGACGGTGCATGGCTCCATCCATTCTCCCATTGATGCAGTGAAGTAGTCCTGTGCCCTTAGCAGAGAAACACCCCCAAAACATAATGTTTCCACCTCCATGCTTGACAGTGGGGATGGTGTTCTTTGGGTCATAGGCAGCATTTCTCTTCCTCCAAAAACGGCGAGTTGAGTTAATGCCAAAGAGCTCAATTTTAGTCTCATCTGACCACAGCACCTTCTCCCAATCACTCTCAGAATCATCCAGATGTTCATTTGCAAACTTCAGACGGGCCTGTACATGTGCCTTCTTGAGCAGGGGGACCTTGCGGGCACTGCAGGATTTTAATCCATTACGGCGTAATGTGTTACCAATGGTTTTCTTGGTGACTGTGGTCCCAGCTGCCTTGAGATCATTAACAAGTTCCCCCCGTGTAGTTTTCGGCTGAGCTCTCACCTTCCTCAGGATCAAGGATACCCCACGAGGTGAGATTTTGCATGGAGCCCCAGATCGATGTCGATTGATAGTCATTTTGTATGTCTTCCATTTTCTTACTATTGCACCAACAGTTGTCTCCTTCTCACCCAGCGTCTTACTTATGGTTTTGTAGCCCATTCCAGCCTTGTGCAGGTCTATGATCTTGTCCCTGACATCCTTAGAAAGCTCTTTGGTCTTGCCCATGTTGTAGAGGTTAGAGTCAGACTGATTAATTGAGTCTGTGGACAGGAGTCTTTTATACAGGTGACCATTTAAGACAGCTGTCTTTAATGCAGGCACCAAGTTGATTTGGAGCGTGTAACTGGTCTGGAGGAGGCTGAACTCTTAATGGTTGGTAGGGGATCAAATACTTATTTCTCTGTGCACAATGCAAATAAATATATATAATTTTGACAATGTGATTTTCTTTTTTTTTTTTAATATAATCTATCTCTCACTGGTAAAATTAACCTAGCCTAAAAATTCTAGACTGTTCATGACTTTGACAGTGGGCAAACTTACAAAATCAGCAAGGGATCAAATACTTATTTCCTCCACTGTATGTGTATATATATATATATATATATATATATATATATATATATATATATATATATATATATATATATATATATACTACCGTTCAAAAGTTTAGGGTCACTTAGAAATTTCCTTTTTTTTTTTAAAGAAAAGCACAGTTTTTTTCAATGAAGATAACATTGAATTAATCAGAAATACACTCTATACATTGTTAATGTGCTAAATAACTATTCTAGCTGCAAACGTCTGGTTTTTAATACAATATCTACATAGGTGTATAGAGGCCCATTTCCAGCAACCATCACTCCAGTGTTCTAATGGTACATTGTGTTTGCTAACTGTGTTAGAAGGCTAATGGATGATTAGAAAACACTTGAAAACCCTTGTGCAATTATGTTAGCACCGCTGTAAACAGTTTTGCTGTTTAGAGGAGGTATAAAACTGACCTTCCTTGCTGGCCTTCAGAGCAGAGTGGCAAAGAAAAAGCCATATTTGAGACTGGCTAACAAAAGGAAAAGATTAATATGGGCAAAAGCACACAGACATTGGACAGAGGAAGATTGGAAAAAAGTGTTATGGACAGACAAATCGAAGTTTGAGGTGTTTGGATCACTCAGAAGAACATTTGTGAGACGCAGAACAACTGAAAAGATGCTGGAAGAGTGCCTGACGCCATCTGTCAAGCATGGTGGAGGTAATGTGATGGTCTGTGGTTGCTTTGGTGCTGGTAAAGTGGGAGATTTGTACAAGGTAAAAGGGATTTTGAATATGGAAGGCTATCACTCCATTTTGCAACGCCATGCCATTCCCTGTGGACAGAGCTTGATTGGAGCCAATTTCATCCTACAACAGGACAATGACCCAAAGCACACCTCCAAATTATGCAAGAACTATTTAGGGAAGAAGCAGGCAGCTGGTATTCTATCTGTAATGGAGTGGCCAGCGCAGTCACCAGATCTCAACCCCATAGAGCTGTTGTGGGAGCAGCTTGACCGTATGGTACGCAAGAAGTGCCCATCAAGCCAATCCAACTTGTGGGAGGGCCTTCTGGAAGCATGGGGTGAAATTTCTCCCGATTACCTCAGCAAATTAGCAGCTAGAATGCCAAAGGTCTGCAATGCTGTAATTGCTGCAAATGGAGCATTCTTTGACGAAAGCAAAGTTTGAAGGAGAAAATTATTATTTCAAATAAAAATCATTATTTCTAACCTTGTCATTGTCTGGACTATATTTTCTAGTCATTTTGCAACTTATTTGATAAATATAAGTGTGAGTTTTCATGGAAAACACAAAATTGTCAAAATTGTCTGGGTGACCCCAAACTTTTAAACGGTAGTATATATATATATATATATATATATATGTATGTATGTATGTAAGTGTATATATGTGTATGTATATATGTATGTGTATGTATATATGTGTATGCATGTATATATGTGTATGTATATATATGTGTGTGTGTGTGTGTGTATATATATATATATATATGTGTGTGTGTGTGTGTGTGTGTGTGTGTGTATATATATATATATTAATATGTGTATATATATATTTATGTGTGTGTGTATGTATATATATATATATATATATATATATATATATATTTGTGTATGTGTATATATATATATGCAGCCTCCAAATAATAAGTACAAAAAATTTAGGAGTTTATTAGCCCACGTGCAATGTTTCAGTCCTTGTGTCCAGGACCTTTCTCAATTAACAAAGGGTAAATGAGTATAACATTTATAAGGCATGTTGGGTAACAATCAATTACTCATAATCAATGCAATATACATATAAATATAAAAATGCCGTACATATAACTGTGTACGTGTTATAGTAGCAGTGTAATCAATTTGAAACATAAGTAAAATTGCAGCAGATTAAGCATATAATCATATAGTGCCTGTTCAATACAATAAATGCACAGGTGCTTCATGTGACAATAAGTTAATACATAATGTTTATATAATGAGAACACTCACTGAACAGAATAAACTCCTCTTAAATGTATACACAGTGCTGATAGCAGCACAGATGCCAGAATTAGGTTGCAGAGTGGCGGTCAAAATAATTATGTGACCATCTGATGTAACAGCCCAAAGGTTCATGGGAGAAATCTAATACATGTAGCAGGCATTCGACCATCTTAAGTGATGGACTTTGCCCACAACTGAATCTGCTATAATATAAAGAATATCGGTATCGTACGTCTACAGCCGCAGTTAGAGCTACTCAATAAAGGACTTAACCCAGACATTATTGTTCTCTTAATAAGCGCTAACGTGCCCAAGTGCTTAGATCAGAGTAACCTGCTAATAAATATGTTCATCAGCTTACTATGGGAGATTTTCACCATATTGTGTGACTAACCTCCCCAGCATGTTCTAAACCCATAGTAACGTCTGTGTATGTGACACCAGTGTCTGTTTCTTGGGGAGGCCACCCTGATATCGGGCTGTTATGTTACGGACCCAGCTCCACAATAAATTGTAGACCCAGCTATACACGAGTCCATATAAATCTACTAACTCCACCATCAATGTCCTAAAAGGCTGCGCTGTTGACGACTTACATTATAATCATTTGCCCCACTGCATACAATGCTTTCGGAAAGTCTTTAGACCCTTTCACTTTTTTCACATTTTGTTATGTTGAGGCCTTCTGCTAACAAAATGTGAAAAAATTAACTGCTTCCCGACCGCTGGCTGTGTTTGTACAGCCAGCGGTCAGGGTCCTTAAAACCCACACCATAGACTTTTTTTTACGGAGCGGGTTGTAGCTTGCTGCCCGAGCGATCGGGCAGCTGAATGTCAGGTCTCCGGCTGTCAGTGACTGCCGGGGACCCTGAGGAGAGGATAGAAGCAGCTTTCGCAGCTTCTGTCTTCTCTGATCACTTGTACAAAGCGCTCAATGAACGCTGTGTATAGGAATAGAGGCAGCGGCCGCGCCACTATCTCTATTGCTCCCGGTGTTCATGTGACTGGTCACATGATCGCCGGGTGCCGTTACTGACAGGCTGCTGCTGGGTCTTACTAGACCCAGCACAGCCCTACACAAATTATTATGCACATTGCATTTAAGTGTCATAAACATTTAATTATTAGTTTTTCAATTAAACTCATGGATGGTATTGTGTCTTAGGGCTCTTTGGATCATTGTAGTCAATCTCAGACACCTGTAATAATTAGTTTGCCAGGTATGCCCAATCAAAGGAAAACTAAAGAACGTTCCACATTATTAAGCAGGCCACAGGTTTCAAGCAATATGGGAAAGAAAAAGGATCTCTCTGCTGCCGAAAAGCGTGAAATAGTGCAATACCTTGGACAAGGTATGAAAACATTGGATATTTCAAGAAAACTTAAGCGTGATCATCGTACTGTGAAAAGATTTGTGGCTGATTCAGAGCACAGACGGGTTCGTTCAGATAAAGGCATAATGAGGAAGGTTTCTGCCAGACAAATTAATAGGATTAGGAGAGCAGCTGCTAAAATGCCATTGCAAAGCAGCAAACGGGTATTTGAAGCCGCTGGTGCCTCTGGAGTCCCGCAAACCTCAATGTGTAGGATCCTCCAGAGATTTGCAAGTGTGCATAAAGCTATTATTCGGCCACCCCTAAACAATTCTCACAAGCAGAAACGGTTGCAGTGGATTTAGAAATACATGAAGAGTTGATTTAAAACCGTGTTGTTTACTGATGAGTGCCGTGCAACCCTGGATGGTCCAGATGGTTGGTGAATGGCCACCATGTCCCAACAAGGCTGCGACGTCAGCAAGGAGGTGGCGGAGTCATGTTTTGGCCTGGAATCATAGGGAGAGAGCTGGTAGGCCCCTTTAGTGTCCCTGACGGTGTGAAAATTACCTCTGCAAAGTATGTAGAGTTTATGACTGACCACTTTCTTCCGTGGTACAAAAAAAAAGAACCGTGCCTTCCGTAGCAAAATTCTTTTTTTGACCTTTGAGGGACAGACCATAGTAATAAAAAAAATAAAAGTAAAGTTCAATTTTTTTTTTATAATAAATACACATAAAATACCCAGCCCCAAAAAAAAAAGTTCCTCCCGCCAATCATTGTTGTAACGCTAGCCCGGACCCAATTGCCCTAATATAGACATGTAATATATTATAATTTACGGTAGACAATGACGATCACAAATAAATGGTCTATTTTAGGGTAAAACGATGTTATTACCCCAAAAAATAGCTGAAAGGTAAAAAAGCTCATTTTGTTACTATTATTTTAAAACTTTAAGAATAAAAATTCTAAAATATCAAAAAGGATGTGTATAAAAACGATAAAAAAAGAAACCTGCATTGTCTACGGAAAAAACATTGCAAAAAATCACGTCGTTAGCCCAACAAATAAAAAAGTTATAGCCATTTAACTAACACGTGCTAAAAAGGGCTAAATGGTGTCTGGTTCTGAAGGCTCAAAATAGCCCGGTCCTGAACTGGTTAAAAGGGTCTGAAGTCTTTCTGAATGCATTGTATATTCCAGCATAAAATGACCAAAGAATAAAGTGTCAATATTTATTTATTGAAAAATATAACAACAACAAAAGGTATATATGAGGAGGGTCCCAATTCGTCTTTGTAATATCGAGTACCCCCAGATCCTATTCAGTGGCAATGGTGAACGTGATATTAAACCTAGTGGAGGAAAGTAAAAAATAAATATTAGTATATAAATAGCCTCAATATAAAGCTTTAACCCCTTAATGACGACCTGAAAAGGCCTTAACCCCTGACAGAGCCTCATTTTTTAAATCTGACATGTTTCACTTTATGTGGTAATAACTTCAGAATGCTTTTACCTATCCAAGCGATTCTGAGATTGTTTTCTCGTGACACATTGGACTTTATGTTACTAGCAAAATTTGCTCGATACATTCAGTATTTAATTGCGAAAAACATAGCATTTTTCTAAATGTAAATGTATCGTCTTGTAAGACAGGCAGTTATACCACACGAAATTGTCGCTAATTAACATCCCCCATATGTCTACTTTAGATTGGCATAGTTTTTTGAAGATCCTTTTATTTTTCTAGGACGTTACAAGGCTTAGAACTTTAGCAGCAATTTCTCACATTTTCAAGAAAATTTCAAAAGGCTATTTTTACAGGGGCCAGTTCAGTTGTGAAGTGGCTTTTAGGGCCTTATATATTAGGCTGAGTTCAAACTGAGTTTTTTGCAGGAGGAAAATATGCCTCAAAATTCCGTTTGGAATTTTGAGGCAGATTTTCTTCTGCCTGCACAGCGTTTTTCGCCCGAGGCCATTGAGCGTCACGGGCATAAAACGCAGCGAAATCCGCTTTCTGTGCCCTCCATTAATGTCAATAGGAGGTCAGAGGCGTAAACGCCCGAAGATAGGGCATGTCCCTTCTTTTTTCCGCGAAACGGTTTTTCCGCTCGTGGGAAATAAACGCCTCCGTCTCCCATTGATATAAATCGGAGGTATTCTCGACCGGTTTCCGCGTCAAAAAACTCGTCAAAAAACTCTGTGTGAACTAGCCCTTAGAAACCCCCAATAAGTCACCCCATTTTAAAAACTTCATCCCTCAGAGTATTCAAAACAGCATTTAGAAAGTTTCTTAACCCTTTAGATGTTTCACAGGAATTAAGGCAAAGTGGAGGTGAAATGTTTAAATTTCATTTATTTTTTTTTTTTTTTTTGCGAAATTCATTTTTAATCTATTTTTTTTGTAACACAAAGTTTTAACAGAGAGATACAACTAAATTCTATTGCCCAGATTCTGCAGTTTTTAGAAATATCTCACATGTGGCCCTAGCGTGCTTATGGACTGAAGCACAGGCATCAGAATCAAAGGAGCACCTAGAGGATTTTGGGGCATCCTTTTTATTAGAAAATATTTTCGGCACCATGTCAGGTTTGAAGGGCTCTTGCGGTGACAAAACAGAGGAAATCGCCCAAAAGTGACCCAATTTTGGAAACTACAACCCTTGAGGATATTATCTAGGGGTATAGTGAGCATTTTGAGCCCACAGGTTTTTTGCAGAAATTATTGAAAGTAGGCAGTGAAAATTAAAAACTACATTCTTTCAAAGAAAATGTAGGTTTAGCTAATTTTTTATAATTTCCACAAGGGCTAAAGGAGAAAAAGCACTGCTAAAACAATACCCCATATGTGGTCATAAACGGCTGTTTGGACACACGACAGGGCTTAGAAGGGAATGAGCGCCATTTGGCTTTTGGAGCTCAAATTTATCAGGAATGGTTTGCGGAGGCAATGTCACATTTGCAAAGCCCCTGAGGGACCAAAACAGTGAAAACGCCTAAAAAGTGACTCCCTTTAGGAAACTACACCCCTTGAAGAATCCATCTACGGGTATAGTGAGCATTTTGACCCCACAGGTGTTTCATAGATTTTATTCGAATTGGGCAGTGAAAATAAAAAAAAATCCTTTTTCTTCAATAAGACGAAGTTTTAGCTCAAATTTTTTTATTTTCTCAACAAATAAAGGAAAAAAAGAACCCCCAACACTTGTAAAGCAATTTCTCCCGAGTACGGCAATACCCCACACGTGGCCATAAACTGCTGTTTGGGCACAGAATAGGGCTCAAAAGGGAAGGAGTTTGATTTGCTTTTGGAGTTCAGATTTTGCTGCATGTGGTTTCTTGGCGCTATATCGCATTTGCAAAGTCCCTGTGGGACTAAAACATTGGATCCCCCCAGAAGTGACCCCATTTTGGAAACAACACCCCTCAAGGTATTCACCTAGGGGTGTAGTGAGCATATTAACCCCACAGGGTTTTGGCAGAAATTGGTGTGCACTCGATGTTGCAGAGTGAAAATGGGATTTTTTTTCCATAGATATGCCAACATGTAGTGCCCAGCTTGTGCCACCATAAAAAGACAGCTCTCTAATTATTATGCGTTTTTTCCCGATTTTAGAATCACCCTACATGTGGCCCTAATCTTTTGCCTGGACATTCGATAATTTGCCTCTTGAAACAGAAGAAGTGTTCTCCTCGTGCTGCACAACTGGATATTTTTCTTTCCTGACTTTTTGGAGCCTTATTTTATTTTTTCATAGACGTAGTGGTATGAGGCCTGTTTTTTTGCGGGACGAGCTGTAGTTATTATTGGTACCATTTTGGGGTACATGCAACTTTTTGATTACTTTTTATCCTTTTTTTTTGGGAGGCAAGGTGACAAAAAAACAGCAATTGTGGCATCTTTTTTTAGATATTTTTATACAGCGTTTAGCACGCATAATAAATTACAGGTTAACTTTATTCTACGGGTCAACGATTCCGGCGATACCTAATTTATAGCACTTTTCTATGTTTTACAACTTTTTGCACAATAAAATTACTTTTGTAAAGAGAATGTACTTTTTCTGTCACATGTTGTGAGAGCCATAACTTTTTAATTTTTTCGTCGATGGAGCTGTATGAGGGCTTGTTTTTTGCAAGACGAGTTATAGTTTTTATAGGTACCATTTTTGGATACATGCGACTTTTTGATCACTTTTTATTTACATTTTTGGAAGACAACGTGACCAAAAAAACAGCAATTATTGTTTTTTTACGGGGGAGATTGTGTTTTATTTTATTACTTTAACCCCTTAATGACCGGGCCTGAAAAGACCTTAATGACCAGCTCAATTTTTCTGTTTTTGCCTCTCTGCGTTTCAGCAGCGATAACTTTTTATTTTTTCACTGACGTGGCTGTATGAGGCCTTTTTTTATGCAAGAGAAACAGTATTTTTTTTTCCCCACAGTTTGGAGGTCAAAAAAATTTTTTTTACGCCGTGAATATAGGAAAAGGCGATTCTCGGAATAGTTGTTTTTGTTTATTTTTTATCCCGTTCACGTTTCACGCTAAATAACCCATTTTTTTTATTTATTTATTTGTTTTGTTACTTTTTTTTTTTTAATCCCATCAAGGGATAACTTTATTTGTAACTTTATTTTTTACTTGCAATGTATTAGCATACTTCTGTACGCTAATACATTACACTGTGTCACTATGACACAGGCTGGTGATCGGGCAGCACATAGTGTGCCCGAACAGCAGGCACACGGAACAGACAGCCCTGGGGTCCTTTGTAGGTCCCCAGGGCTGACTGCAGAGGGATTCCCCAGTGTTTGATCGCATCACTGGAATCCCGGTGATGCGATCAAAGAGGGGAATTCCCTTTGATCATGCCGCGGTTACGGACCGCGGTAATGAAAGGGTTAAACAGCTGGGGTCCAATTGTTTGCCGACCCCAGCTGTGTTCAGGAGGCTGCTCTAAGATCAGGAGCTGTTAGTAACAGCTCCTGCTTAGAGGATGAGCGCTCTCACGAGCGCTCATCAGCCTAATCTACAGCAACGCCAAAAGACGTCTCTGTAGACTAAGCACCCGCACCGCCTGACGTCAAAAGACAGTGGGCGGTCGGGAAGGTGTTAAACTTTTATTGGTTTTTTTGCAACTTTTATTTTTACTTTTTTTACACTTTTCTTTAGTCCCACTAGGGGACTTTAAGATCCAACTGTTTGTTTGATGTTCTAATACATTGCACTACCTATGTAGTGCAATGTATTGGACCGGTCAGTTGTTCACTGACAGCAAGCCGATCAGGCTCCGCCTCTGGGCGGGGCCTAATTAGCCTCCATAATGGCAGTCGCCAGCCTTGCCATCGCATGGCAGGCTGACGATTTGCTACAAACCACTAAGATGCAGCGATCGCATTGAATCGCTGCATCGAAGGGGTTAATGCCGGGAATCTGAGCTAGCTCCGGTTCCTGCCGATAGATCGGGGTGTCCGCTATAACATACAGCGGAAACCCACTGCTGATGACGCCGGCTCAGCTCCTGAGCCGGAAGCTGATCCGGCACCATCTTGCCGTTGGTACCGGAAGCCTTCTAAGCCCCGCTGCCGAGCGGGCATAGGAGGCTTCCGTTGCTGGCTGAGCGGGAGGCCAGTATTAGGCCTCTGATCGCCTTTTCAGCCACCAGCAACTCAGCGATTACGTTGCTGGGGTGCTGGTGGCAAAAAAGTCCTCACATTCTGCGATCTCTATTGAACGCAACATGTGAGGGGTTAATCGGCCGAATCGGAGGCTAGCTCCGGTCCTGGCCGTTACATCAGGGTGCCAGCTGTAACATACAGCTGCCACCCGGCAGTGATGGTGCTGGCTCTGCTCCTGAGCTAGCTCCATCTGCTTCACGTACAGTTACATGGGAATGCGTTAAAACACCCATGACGTAACTGTACATTATTTTGCGGGAAGGGGTTAAACCGGTCACCAGTGTTTCACCTATTGAACTTTAGTTATCCCTCACTGGTTGCTGCTATCCAAAGTTCATTGCCGTTATCCCGTCTCCTAAACTCCTCCTCCTCCTCCGTCTGTAAATGACGGTCTGCAAATATTTTGCACATTTTATCGTAATAATCCGGTGTCCCTTTGTGCGCACATACCAGAACAGGACATCAATGCACAAGTGCAGAGTTTTGTGCGCTGGCGGAAGCTGTCAATCAAGAGTAAGGAGGCGGGGTAAACTCGGAAAGACTTGAGGAATGAAGCTATGACTCTTTAATGCTCGTTAGCATACGGTGTGAGAACACTAAAAAACGGAATACTAAAGCTAAAGACAATTATAGGTTATATAGAAATTATTTTTCACCCACTACCGCCAGGTATTTCTTGTTTAACAGAGAACCTTTCACCTGCCCATACATGTGCAGCTGAGTGCAGCATGTAATGGGCAGGGCTGCACAAACCCTGGAGCACTTTAAAAAAAAATTCTACTCTCCTCCGTTTTTTAGATATCGGTGCCGTTATATTTGGCTGTGACACTGTACAATCCGCTACAGATGGTGTCACAGCAAGAGCTGTAGAGGGGAGAGCGTGTTTGCGCGCACACGCTCTCTCTCTTCAGCTCTCGGCACACAAGGACAAGACTGATCTCTGCCGACCTGGCACTGGGGCGTGTCACTGCTACGGACAGTGCAAGAGCTGGAGAGAAGAGAGCGTGCATGCACGCGCACACTCTCACTCACTCACGCTCTCACTCTTCAGCTCTCGGCAGACAAGTACAAGACTTAGTTATTTAAATATCGGGCGCCAAATATAACGGAACCGATATTCAAATAACGGAGGAGGGTAGAAAAAAATTGTAAGGTGCCCCTGGGTTTGTGCAGCCCTGTCCATTACATGCTGCACTCCACTGCACATGTTTGGGCAGGTAAAAGGTTCTCTTTAACTGGTTGCCGAGACAGGACGAGAATGCTCGTCCTGAGCGTCGAGTACTTGGCGCATTAGGACGAGCATTCTCGTCCTGTGTGACAGCTGCCTGTGCGTGCGATCGAGAGCGGGGCAACGGCTGTAATACACAGCCACGGCACCGCTCTGACAGCGGAGAGGAGAGAAACATCTCTCCGCCGTTAACCCTTTGAATGCCGTGATGAAAGCTGATCGCGGCGTTCAAGGAGAGGGGACTGCACTTTGATTGCGTCACAGAAAATAACTGTGACGCGATCAAAGCCCATAACTTGTATGGCCAGACAGCCCAGGGTCCATTGAAGGACCCCAGGGCTGTCTGACCATATTTCAAGTTGCTAGGGCATACTGAGGTATGCCCTAACAACTGCCTTTGTACAATCAGTACACAGGCTAATATACTAGCATATAGATCTATGCCAGTACATTACAGTTACAAAATCAAAATGATAAATCCCTTTATGGGATTAAAATTAAATTAAAAAAGTTAAATGAATGTAAAAAAAAAATTAATGATAAATAAATAAAAAGTCAAAAAAAATACACGGAAACACACATTTTTTTATAATTTAATAAACTTTTTAAAATATAAGTCCCAAAACATGAAATAATATAGACATATTTGGTATTGCCACGACCGTAACAACCTGTACAACAAATGTATATCATTATTTATGATGATCGTTTTATGGTGTAAAATAAATATTAAAACTGCAGCGGAACTGCTTTTTTTCTGCATTTTCGCCAAAATAAAAATTTATAGAAATTAAACGATAAGGTATTTGTACCCAAAAATGGTACCTACATAAAGTACAACTCGTCCCGCAAAAAACAAAGTCTCATACAATTACATCGTACAAAAAATAAGAGTTATGAGCATCGGGATGCAAAGAGGGGAATCTAAAAAAATTGTTCTGTCCTCAAGGCCAAAATTGGCCGTGTCCTTAAGGGGTTAAGCTAAATTTTTCTGGTTTTGCCTCTGCATTTCAGCAGCCATACCCTTTTTATTTTTTCATTGACGAGGCCTTGTTTTATGCGGAAGAAATAGTATTTTTTTTTTTCTCAGTCTGGGGGTAGAAAAAAGAAATTTTTACAGAGTGAATATAGGAAAAAGCGATTCTCAGCATAGCTTTTCTTGTTTCTTTTTTATTTCGTTCACATTTCACACTAAATAACCGGTCAAATTAATTCTTCAGGTTATTACGGTTGTGTAGATACCTAATATGTGTAGTTTTTTTGTTTCTATGTAACGTAGGAACAATAAAATATATTTTATGCAAAATAATGGCACTTTTTTGTGGACTTTTTTATTTTTTTGTTTTGTTACTTTTTTTTTTTTTAATCCCATTAAGGGATAACTTTTTTCAACTTTATTTTTCACTTAGAATGTATTAGCATACTCTTGTATGCTAATTCATTATACTGTCACTTTGACACAGGCTGCTGTTAGGGCAGCACGTAGTGTGCCCTAACCGCAGGCAAACTGAACAGACAGCCCTCTGGTCCTTTCTAGGTCCCCAGGGCTGATTGCAGAGGGATTCCCCAGTCTATGATCACGTCACTGGGCTTCCGATGACTAGTTCAAAGAGGGGAGTTCCCTGTGATTATGTCGCTGTCACGGACCGCGGCAATCAAAGAGTTAAACAGCTGGGGTTGGAATGTTTTCTGATCCCAGCTGTGTGCTGGAGGCTTCTCTAAGATCAGGAGCTGTAAGTTACAGCTCCTGCTTAGAGCATGAGCACTCCATTGTAATTCTTTCTGTTTAATAACTGTTCCCTATTTCCTCCTCTTCTATGCAGAGGGACATGATCTATTATCCTGATTTTTAACTACTGTTCAGTATGTCCCATCTCTTTAAAATGCTTTGGGACTGGCAATTTTGTCTTTTTCTTCCTAAGGGTATGTTCACACACACTATTTACGGACGTAATTCGGGCGTTTTTGCCCAGAATTACGTCCGAAATAGCGGCTCCAAACTGTCGGCAAACATCTGCCCATTCATTAGAATGGTTCTTACGATGTTCTGTGCAGACGGTCATTTTTTTTACGCCCCGCTGTCAAAAGGCGGGGCGTAAAAAAGACGCCCGCGTCAAAGAAGTGCCTGTCACTTCTTCAGACGTAAATGGAGCCGTTTTCCATGGACTCCATGGAAAACCAGCCCCATTTAACGTCCGTAATCGACGCAGCAAAATGCGCCTCAACATGCCATTACGGCTGAAATTACGGTGCTGTTTTCTCCTGAAAACAGCACCGTAATTTCAGCCGTTACGAACGCTGCCGTGTGAACATACCCTAATAGTATAGCAGTGTGGATTAAACCGCGTATTGGCATCCAATGTGGTTTCCCCCACATCTACGTTTCATGCATTGACACTGTAATAAATATATAATGTAGCTGCTATCACAGGTAAGGTAATGTTTAATAAGAAAAAATTGTTGTGCGAACCCACCCCCTTTGATCTCTGGAATTTCTTTACTTTGGGGAGACATCTACCAAGCATATCCCAATGTTTTTTTTAGTAATGCAAGTGATATATTTGCTACTTTCATTATATGTGGACACAAATGCTACTCTTTTGGGAGCTTTTGTTGTTTTTCTGTCTCAATAGATCTGTATGGTGGATCTGATCAATTTTGTCTCTGTGTTTCTGAATTGGGGACCTCGGGTGCCCACTTTCCCTAAATTTTACCTACATTTTTTCAAAAGTATCTTCAACCTTATCACCCTAGTTGACTTTCTTTGCTCGAAGAAATGAAATGTATGGTAATGAGTCTATCATCCTCCTGGGATATATATAGGCCCAAGGCTTATTGATATGCATGGGGAGCGAAGGCTAGCCTGTCTGGCCTGGTCCCAAAGAAGAGCTATTGTAACACAAATTGTTGAAAAAGTTAGTGCTGGCTATGATAGGTGTCAGTACACATAGTGCCTCGCAGCTTGCTGTGTTTGGGGCAGCGTAACTGCAGACCGGTCAGAGTACCCATGCCAAAATCCCCTACAATGGACACGAGCATTAGAACTGGAGCATGGAGCAATGGAAGAAGGTGGTCTGGTCTAATGAATCACTTTGTCTTTTGCATTATGTGGACAGCCGTGTGCGTTGCTCACCAGGGTGCACTATGGGAAGAAGGCAAGCTGGGGGGAGCAGACCATGTTTTGCTGGGAAACCTTAGGTCACAGTATTTATGTAGATGTTAATTTGACCTACCTAAACATTGTTGCAGACCAAGTACACCCCTCCATGACAAGGGTGTTCCCTAAAGGCAGTGACCTTATTCAGCAGGATAATGCTCGCTGCCACATTGTACAAATTGTTCAGGAATGGTTTGAGGAACATAAAGAGTTCAGGGTGTTGACGGGGCCTCCAAATTCTCCGGATCTCAATCTAATCGAGCATCTGAGGGGGAAGTGGTGAAAAAACAAGTCGGATCCATGGAGGCCCCACCTCACAACTTACAAAACTTAAAGGATATGGCTTCTAACTTCTTGTTGGTGGAAACCACAGGACATGTTCAGAGGTCTTGTGAAGGCAATTCCCCGACGGGTCAGACCTGTTTTGGCAGCAAGAATAGGGCGTACACAAATTTAGGCGGGTGCTTTAAATGTTATGGTTGAACGATGTTTGTATCTATGCACTGTTCAGCAATAACATTTAAAGCACCTGTCTAATATTGTTGTAGGCATCCTTATGTTTTTTTGAAGGTAATAACTGCAGCTTTCAAAAAAAAAAAAAAAAAATGTAAGAAATATCTGAAAAGTGCCAAATTGGAAAGGCATTTTGTAGTAGAAAACTTATATATTTTTTTTATTTATTTTTTAGTGAGCATCAAGAGTTGGAAGACAAAATTGAAAGGTTGAAAACAAGCCATAGTCTCGCCCTTGGCCGACAGAAGGGCTACGAGGACGAAATAATGCGTTTTAAGAAGGAACTGCGTGAGCCGCAGTACAAAGATGCTGAAGAAAAGCACAGAGAGATGATGATTGTTATGAGAACTACAGAGCTGGCCAACAAAGACCTGGATATTTATTACAAGACTTTGGACCAGTGAGTAATTATACCTCAGTTTACCTCTTGGAATAGAAATACACATGTGATTAAAGAGGAGCCCTAAATTCTCGCCAGAGTTGCCAACCATCCGTAAATTCACAGGGCCTTTTATTCAGTGCACATTATAAAAATAGATGTAGCAGTAATTTTGTTTTAAAGCAAGAAGATGTGATTGTAATTATCACCATTTCACAGGTCACAGGAAGTGCTGCCGATGTGGTCACATCAGTATCTGACAGATAAACATATAACGCTTATCTTAGTGATTTATTTTGGTTTTCCAATTTGTCTGTAAACATTTTCTGTCTAGTTTGTTCAGAAATAAATAAAACCAACGTGGTTGGCAACCCTGATTTTAGCATCTGACAGATACAGTATATGTCCATCAGTATGTGGACACCCCTCCTAATTATGAGTGCAGGTTCTCCAGCTACATCCATTTGAAACAAGTGCATAAAATCAAGCACACAGCCATGCAATCTCCATAGACAAATATTGATAGTAGTATGTGTCGTACTGAAGAGCTCAGTCACTTTAAGGGTCAATGCACATGATGCGCATTACGTGCAGCAAAACCGCAGTGTAATACAGTACCGGCAAAGTCTATGAAATTCCAGGTAATCTCATGTCCACGCTGAAGAATTTTTCAGGACGTAAATTGACCCACGGTGCGTATTTTCTAAACCGCAGCATGTCCATTTCTCCTGCAATTCCGTTTGCGAATTCTATCCCTGTAGTTCTGCAGAAATATGCAGCAAAATACTCAACGAGTGCATGCAGCCTAAATGTGGCATTGTCATAGGATGCCACCTTTGTTACAAGTCCGTTATTAAAATGTTTGATCTGCTACATCTGCACCTTTCAACTGTGAGTGCTATTATTGTGAAGTGGAAGCATTTAGTAGTAACAACTTAGGCCTCATGCACACTTCCGTTGCCCGTCGCATGGCCGCTAATAACGGATCCGTGAAACTTGGGCCGCAAATGAGTTAAATGGCCGTGACTGTTCCATCAAAAACGCACAGGAGTAGGCCCTGTCCTATTTTTGTCGGCACGGCCACACGGTTCCGTTAAAACAACAGAAGTGTGCATGGCCCCATAGAAATTAATTTGTCAGTGTGCTATCCATTAAAAAAACAGATCGCATTCTGAAGAAAATAACTAAAGTGGGCACGAGGCCTTAACCACTTAGCAACATGCCACAAACATGTGTCATTCGTTAAGGAGAAGTATAGAGTGGGCTCACGGGCTGAGCTCGCTCCATACTCAGCGGATGACGGCTGTGTAATACAACCGCCATCTCACTTCCCAGGGGGCGAAATCAAAGGTCACTTTGATTCCACCTGTTTAACTCCATCAATGCCGCAGTCAACCATGGCATCTAAAGCATTAGAATGAGGGGGCGGTCCCCTCCGACGTGCCATCGCCTCTCCACCTGCGACTCGATCACTTGGTGCCGATGGTCGTCATGGCAGTGTAAAGGATCTGCCAGGCACTACGTCTGTGGATACTCCCAGGATTAATCAGTCGACACCTGAGGCCAGACCTCTTAGACTGACACCGGCTCCCACCAATCAGGGTGGCAGGCTCAGGAGTGGGAGAGCCTATTGCGGCCTGGTCAGTCGGAGTTAGCTCCGCCCCCTGTCCATTTATACCTGCCGTTTTCTCTTCCTCATTGCTTGTGATTCTTCTTGGATTCCTGGCCCCACTGCTGCCTTGCTCCAGCCTGCTTCTGCCTTGCTTCAGTTCCCGCTTATCCTGCTTCGCTCTGCCCCTGGCTTGCTTCCTGCTCCGTGCTCTGCGTTTGTATACTCCACTACATCCTGATCCTGACTGGCTCGTTCACCACTCCGTTTCCTCACGGTGTTCCGTGGGCTACTGCCCCTTCCCTTGCTTGTTCCCTGTTTGTATCCCCTTGCACTTAGTCAGCGTAGGGACCGCCGCCAAGTTGTACCCCGTCGCCTAGGGCGGGTCGTTGCAAGTAGGCAGGGACAGGGCGGTGGGTAGATTAGGGCTCACTTGTTCCCTTCACCTCCTTCCTGCCATAACATAATCACAAGCCCATACCTAGTCTACCATTTCTCCTACGCTGACGCTATCATGGACCCCCTTGAGACCCTGACCCAGCAGATGCAGGGCCTCTCCCTACAGGTCCAGGCCCTGGCTCAGAGGGTCAACCAGTCTGACGCTGCCATAGTAGTACCCCTCACCTCTAGAACCCGACCTCAAGTTACCTGACCGGTTCTCAGGGGACCGTAAGACTTTTCTCTCCTTCCGGGAGAGTTGCAGACTTTACTTCCGTCTAAAACCTTACTCCCCAGGTTCCGAGAACCAGCGGGTGGGTATCATTATATCCCGACTCCAGGAAGGGCCCCAAGAGTGGGCCTTCTCCTTGGCTCCTGACGCCCCTGAACTTTAATCCGTTGATCGTTTTTTCTCTGCCCTCGGACTCACTTACGACGAGACTGACAGGACTGCCTTAGCCGAGAGTCAGCTGGTGACCTTACGTCAGGGTAGGAGACCTGTTGAGGAATACTGTTCTGATTTTAGAAAGTGGCGCGTAGCTTCTCGGTGGAACGACCCGGCCCTAAAGTGCCAGTTTAGGTTAGGATTATCTGACGCCCTGAAGGATCTGCTTGTTAGCTACCCCTCTTCTGACTCCCTAGACCAGGTTATGGCCCTAGCAGTACGACTTGACCGACGTCGCAGGGAACGTCAGCTTGAACGTTTCAATGTTTTCCCCTCTGACTTCCCTGCGATTCCCCCCGAGGTCCCGTCTCCTCGCTCTTCCACGGAAGACTCGGAGGTACCTATGCAACTCGGGGCCTCCATGTCCCCTCGACAACGTAGAGAGTTCCGCAGGAAGAATGGTCTCTGCTTCTATTGTGGGGATGACAAGCATCTACTGAACACCTGTCCCAGGCGTTCAGTAAGCAGCATAAGCAGCCGGAAAACTTCCGCGCCTAAGTGATCATCGGGGAGGTCACTTGGGCGCACAGGTATTTCCCGTTAATATGAAACGCAATAAAATTTTGCTTCCCTTTCAGGTCTCGTTTGCTGGCCGGTCTGCCACTGGCAGTGCCTTCGTGGATTCTGGCTCATCTGCTAATATCATGTCTGTGGAATTTGCTATGTCTCTAAAAATGCCTTTTATTGATTTGCCTTATCCTGTCCCGGTAGTGGGTATCGACTCCACTCCTCTTGTTAATGGTTATTTTACTCAGCATACTCCTGTTTTTGAACTCCTTGTTGGCTCCATGCATTTGGAGCAGTGCTCTGTACTGGTGATGCAGGGATTATCGTCCGATCTGGTATTAGGTCTTCCCTGGTTGCAGCTGCATAATCCCACGTTTGATTGGAATACTGGGGATCTCACCAAATGGGGTAGTGAATGCCTGACGTCATGTCTTTCGGTTAACTCTATTTCTCCCCGTGAGGAGGTAAACACGCTACCTGAGTTTGTTCAGGACTTCTCTGATGTGTTTTCTAAGGAGGCCCCCTCATAGAGATTACGATTGCGCCATCGATTTGGTACCTGGTGCTAAGCTTCCTAAGGGTAGGATATTTAATCTTTCATGTCCTGAACGTGAAGCTATGAGGGAGTATATCCAAGAATGCCTGGCCAAGGGTTTCATTCGCCCCTCGACTTCTCCTGTAGGTGCTGGCTTCTTCTTTGTGGGGAAGAAGTCTGGTGGTCTTAGGCCGTGCATTGACTATCGGAACTTGAATAAGGTCACTGTAAGGAACCAGTATCCCCTTCCTTTGATTCCGGATCTTTTTAATCAGGGGGCCCAATGGTTTTCTAAGTTCGATCTACGGGGGGCATATAACCTTATCCGCAACAAAGAGGGGGATGAGTGGAAGACTGCGTTCAACACGCCCGAAGGTCATTTAGAATACCTGGTCATGCCCTTTGGGTTGTGTAATGCCCCTGCCGTCTTCCAGAATTTTATTAATGAAATTCTGAGAGATTACCTGGGAAATTTTCTTGTAGTGTACCTTGATGACATACTGGTGTTTTCCAAGGACTGGTCCTCCCACGTGGAGCATGTCAGGAAGGTCCTCCAGGTCCTCCGGGAAAATAATCTGTTTGCGAAAACCGAAAAATGTGTGTTTGGGGTACAGGAGATACCATTTTTGGGTCAAATCCTCACTCCTCATGAATTCCGCATGGACCCTGCCAAGGTTCAGGCTGTGGCGGAATGGGTCCAACCTGCCTCCCTGAAGGCGCTACAGTGTTTTTTGGGGTTCGCTAACTATTACAGGAGATTTATTGCCAACTTCTCGGTCGTCGCTAAGCCTCTTACGGACCTCACTCGCAAGGGTGCTGATGTCCTCCACTGGCCTCCTGAGGCCGTCCAGGCTTTTGAGACCCTCAAGAAGTGCTTTATCTCGGCCCCCGTGCTGGTTCAGCCCAACCAAAGGGAGCCATTTATTGTGGAGGTTGACGCGTCCGAGGTGGGAGTGGGGGCCGTCTTGTCCCAGGGTACCAGCTCCTTCACCCATCTCCGCCCCTGTGCTTACTTCTCTAGGAAGTTTTCGCCCACGGAGAGTAACTATGATATTGGCAACCGCGAACTTTTAGCCATTAAATGGGCTTTTGAAGAGTGGCGTCACTTCCTGGAGGGGGCCAGACACCAGGTAACGGTCCTTACTGACCACAAGAATCTGGTTTTCCTAGAATCTGCCCGGAGGCTTAATCCTAGACAAGCTCGATGGGCGCTATTCTTTACCAGATTTAACTTCTTGGTTACCTATAGGGCTGGGTCCAAAAATATTAAGGCTGATGCACTGTCACGTAGTTTCATGGCCAATCCTCCTTCTGAGAAGGATCCTGCTTGTATTTTACCCCCTGGTATAATAGTTTCTGCCACTGATTCTGATTTAGCCTCTGACATTGCGGCTGATCAAGGTTCTGCTCCCGGGAACCTCCCTGGGGACAAGCTGTTTGTCCCCCTGCAATACCGGCTAAGGGTACTCAGGGAAAACCATGACTCCGCACTATCTGGTCATCCTGGCATCTTGGGTACCAAACACCTCATTACCAGAAACTATTGGTGGCCTGGGTTGCCTAAAGACGTTAGGGCTTACGTCGCCGCTTGTGAGGTTTGTGCTAGGTCCAAGACCCCTAGGTCCCGACCTGCGGGCTTACTACGTTCTTTGCCCATTCCCCAGAGACCTTGGACCCATATCTCCATGGATTTTATCACCGATTTGCCTCCATCTCAGGGCAAGTCGGTGGTGTGGGTGGTAGTAGACCGCTTCAGCAAGATGTGCCACTTTGTGCCCCTTAAGAAACTACCTAACGCCAAGACGTTAGCTTCTTTGTTTGTTAAACACATTCTGCGTCTCCATGGGGCCCCAGTCAATATCGTTTCTGACAGAGGAGTACAATTTGTTTCCTTATTTTGGAGAGCTTTTTGTAAAAAGTTGGAGATTGATCTGTCCTTCTCCTCCGCCTTCCATCCCGAAACTAATGGCTAAACGGAAAGGACTAATCAATCCCTGGAACAATATTTAAGGTGTTTCATCTCTGACTGTCAATTTGATTGGGTCTCATTCCTTCCCCTCGCCGAATTTTCCCTGAATAACCGGGTCAGTAACTCGTCAGGGGTCTCCCCGTTTTTCTGTAATTTCGGGTTTAATCCAAGGTTCTCCTCAGTTTCTCCTGGTTGTTCCAATAATCCCGAGGTAGAGGACGTTCATCGGGAACTGTGCACAGTCTGGGCCCAGGTTCAGAAGAACCTAGAGGCGTCCCAGAGCGTACAAAAGATTCAGGCTGATAGAAGACGTTCTGCTAACCCCCGGTTTGTCGTCGGGGATCTGGTGTGGTTATCGTCTAGGAACTTGCGCCTTAAGGTCCCGTCCAGGAAGTTTGCTCCCCGATTTATTGGGCCTTATAAGGTCATTGAAGTCCTCAACCCTGTATCCTTCCGTCTGGAGCTGCCCCCATCCTTTCGCATACACGACGTCTTTCATGCCTCCCTCCTTAAACGCTGCTCCCCGTCCTGGTCCCCCTCGAGGAAACCTCCTGTTCCCGTTCTCACCCCTGAGGGGGTGGAATTCGAGGTGGCCAAGATTGTGGACAGTAGGATGATCCAGGACTCCCTCCAGTACCTGGTCCATTGGAGAGGATACGGGCCGGAGGAGAGGACTTGGGTACCTGCTCGAGATGTTCACGCTGGGGTATTGGTATTGAGGATGTTATAGCTGCAAAGGGGTCCAACTCCATATTAATTCCAATGGTTTCAGAATTGGATGTCCACATTCTTTTATTCTTATTGTGTATATCGGAACATATCAAAGAGGACCTGTCATGATTCCAGCACTGTTTATTCGATGTTGCTAGGGGCCTCTGCCACTGCAATCAGCCCATTAATTTTAGCGATATATATGCTTATTTATGAATAAATTGACAACTGGGCGGTCTCCACCACTGCCCAGTGTCAACCGGCCCTGAACCTAAGCCACTCTGACAGATTGACAGTGTATTACTATATTGATATTTTTCCATTCATGTAATTTGTTTCATTGACGTTGTAGCTATTAATATATTTATCAATTCTATTTTTTCACAGTGCGGCACTTTACAGACATATGGTTTGACCCTGATAATACACTGCTGTGGTTTTCAACTATGTATCTAGAGTGGGAATATGCTGAATTATCAGATTCTGTGTTTTGACTTAAATTACCTTGTTGGATGATAATGCAAGTGGAGAGAATAGAGGCATTTCACAAAATGATAAACATCTTTTCTGTCTCCAAATTCTGTGATTTCTTATACATTTCTGAAGCACGCATGTCATGGGTTAGTAAATAACCTTTTTGTTATTAATCATGTATTCCTTCCTTTCAAATCTGTCAATTGATCTGCATGTGGTCAGCCAGTTATAAATGGAAAATATATTCGCCTGTTTATGTCCTGTCATCATATCTGCCCTACATTGTGTCTCTTTTGAGGACATCCTATGGAGCACCTACATACATATTTATATAGATATTTACATCTATCGATAGATAATATACAGTAACAAACCCTCTTCTATAAATGCTACGGCCGAGCAGTCCACAGTCTGACACTGGCTAAAAACACTCCTTAAAAATGCTGTGATCTATTTAGTGCGACATTTGAGGTGTACAAGTAGGCAAATATAATCATGTAATCTAGTCTTGAGGTGTTGATATCTGTTTTCACAGGACAGGTTGAGCTTTTGCATTTCAATTTAAGAAATATCAGAAATTAAATATAAAAAAGGGAAATTAAGTTGTCCAATTTGAAACAAATACACATCGCTGCCATTGTAAATGCAAAATAAAACTTCAAGAACCTCTTTTAGCCAGCCTAATAGGCTAGATCTGTTCTTTACAAGCTGTACCATCAGTCATATTGTAAAGCGCAAATATACCTGAATTTACTTATATATTGATTACTGAATTTGGCTTGCATTACTTTCTTAATTAGGCCGCAGCACGCAGACATTTCCTTATTGAGGCCCTAACTTATGAAATTATATTTCCACTTAACATAAGGTTTCCATTTCATTGCAGTGTGCTCTCCGGGGACTGCTGCCTGGAAACCCTAAGGCTGGGTTCACACTGAGTTTTTTGCAGGAGGAAAATCTGCCTCAAAATTCAGTTTGGAATTTTGAGGAAGATTTTCCTCTAACTGCACGCCGATTTTCGCGGCGTTTTTCACCTGCGGCCATAAAATGACGCGAAATACGCTTTCTCTGCCTACCATTGATGTCAATGGGAGGTCAGAGGCGTAAACGCCCGAAGATAGGGCATGTCCCTTCCTTTTCCCGCGAGCCGGTTTTTCCAGTCGCTGGAAAAAAACGCCTCCGCCTCCCATTGAAATCAATGGGAGGCATTTTTGTCGTTTTGCGGCGCAGTTTTCGCGTAAAAAAACTCGTCAAAAAACTTTGTGTGAACTCCCCCTAAGGGCTAGTTCACACTGAGTATTTTGGCGCTGTTGTTGACGCGCAAGCCGTGTCAGAAACTGCGCCCAACATAGCCTCCCATTGATTTCAATAGAAGGCAAAGGTGGTTTTTTTTCCGCGAGCGGAAAAAGAAGCGACATGCAGTTTCTTTGGCCGTTTCCGTCTCTGACCTCCCTTTGACATCAATGGGAGGCAGAGAAAGCGGTTTTCGATGCACTTTGTTTTGCCCGTGGCGCTAAATGGCTGAGGCCGAAAAACGCAGCAAATGTTCTGCTGGCAGGTCAAAATCTAGCTCAAAATTCCTTCAGGAATTTTGAAGCAGATTTTTCCACCTGAATAAAAACTTTGTGTGAACAGGGCCTTAAGCTGTCACTAGCGCACCCTCCTTGTGAATTTCTCTCTTTTGATCTATTTTCACTATATTGACAAAAGTATTGGGACACATCTTAATTATTGATTTCAGGTAGGGCCGGAATGGGAAATAATTTCAGCCCATTTTAAAGTACAGAGGCCTACAGGCTGTCCATGCAAAATGTTTGCGTGGTTACGGATCCACCCTCCAGCTATACAAAAACATTGTATATAGTTTATGATGCTGCTTGAAATGCTGTCTTCCTTTTGTGCTATTATGATATTTCATAAATAAGTAAATTCCACAAAACTGCTAAACAGAAGCAGCATGTGATGTTCTTAATGTATACACCATACATAACTCACATACAGGAACGGTGTCTGATTATCCGTTATAAAATGTTTGAACACCTGAGAAGGACCACCGTAGGAATGGGACCTACTGGAGATGGTTACATCACCGGCAATATATTTTTGGGCAGGAAGAATAAATTAGATATTCGCTTAATATTAGGTGGATGAAATTAATATTTTAGTCATCCTAACTGCCCAAATTCATTGTATTCTCTATTATGGCGCATTATACTGTACACACTAACAATGCTGTTATATATACTGTACACATGAATAACACCAATATATACTGGACACAAATAAGTCTTCTATCTATAATATACACAAAAATAATGCTACCACATAGACACATGCGCCTCAAACCTAGGACATTGAGGCACAACAGAGTTTATCAGGCTAGGGCATGGTGTCCGTCATTTTGATTGGAAAAATAATGCAACTGCGACAGAGGCTCCGATGCAGATGAGAACAGAACTTCACTTCTCTTCAGCTACTGCGGGGGGGGGGGGGGGGGGTGTTGTTGGTTTACTATAGACCGTAATAAAGACAGTGGCTGTATGGCAGGTCCATTGGCTGTTTGTTGGCTCAAAATACAGCAGCCACTCAACAGTGCCGTTCTCTTTCTCTTCCCTAATGTGGTCTGTGAAATCTGCAGACGTGGCACCACTCCCACGGGTGAAAAAGTTAAGTAACCAATGCCGGGTAGGTGGATGGCCAGTCCGGCCCTGATTTCAGGTGTTTCGCTCATTGCCACAGGTGTATAAAATCAGGCACCTAGCCATATAGTCTGCCTTTACAAACATTTGTGAAATGTATAATAGAAAAAAGTAGAGCGGGAAAAAAATGGGAAAACAAAAAGACAGGCGCTCCACTAAGGTAAATATCGTTGGAATACATACAGATAAAAAGATATATGTATGTGAGTGAGTTGTTACGGTCCATTCACCTATTTTGTGCAGGATCGTCGGCACATTCTTCCGATGTTGAGGATAATTAGGACTAGCAAGGGAGAAAAATATAGACTCCTGGTGGAGGCACTCCTGTGTCCGTGGTGGTCTATATTGATAAAGGCAACTTGAGTTTTGTATATAAAAAAAAAATATTTATTAAAACCCCATGTCAAAGGAGGTTAAAGAATGAAGTCAGTTCCTTCCTACTTTAACCCCCCATCAGATGGGGTTTAAATAAATCTTTATTTTACGAAACTCGAATTGCCTTTATCAATATAGTCAACCGCGCTACCACAATGGACACAGGACTCCACCAGGAGTCTATATATTTCGCTCCCTTGTTAAACATGTGTGAAAGAATGGGTAATTTTAAAGAGCTCACTGAATTCCTACGTGGTACTGTAATAGGATGCCACAGTTTCAGTTCGTTAAAATGTCTTCCCTCCTAGATATTCCACGATCAACTGTGAGTGGTATTATAGCAAAGTGGAAGCATTTAGGAACCACCGCAAACTCGGGCACAAAGTTCTAGACAACATATACTTAGAGAGTGGGGTCGCCGAGCGTTGAGGTGCATAGTGCATAAAAGTCGCCCAATGCTCTTCTGACTCAATAACTGCAGAGTTCCAAACCTCCTGTGGTATTAAAATCAGCACAAAAACTGAGCACCAGGAGCTTCATCGCATGGGTTTCCAAAGCTGAGCAGCTGCATGCAAGCCTTACATCACTAAGCACAATGCCAAGAGTTGGATGGAGTGGTGTAAAGCATGCCGCCACTGGGCTTTGGAGTAGTGAAAGCATGTTCTGAGGAGTGAGGAATCATCCGTCTCTATCTGGCAGTCTGATGGACTGGGGAAGAAGCTGTAGGGGGCACATGTTGAGCTTTGAGATTGAGAATTTCTGGAGAGTCTAGAGTTGCATTGGGTGAGAGATTTGCTGGATCCTCTAGGGCCGGACATTCAGAACTATATGTACAGAAAAGAGGACTGCTGTGTGTTTGCCATCAGTCAGGACTGAGAGCTGCCCCATATAGAGAGAGCACACGGACGTTGCATGCTGCTGGTCCTGTACTATTATGGGCCTGCTCTGTATAGTGTTTTCTGCATGTTCTAGAAGTTTCTTCCTCCATATTACCATGAACTGAGTCGATGGAACTATAAGTGACTATGAACAGAATGAGACACGTTTATTGTGATGTTACAATATCTGACTGCTGTTGGGGCAATCTATGTTCTTTTGTTCCTCTAAAAAAAAAACTTCAGCACACAGACGTCATACGTGTGCTGTGCGTGATTTACGCAACAGTTGCTAAAGAAATGATGAGGGGAAAAAAAACACCTCCTTCAGTTTATTTTGCGGACGTAAAAAACGCATGACATACGGATGAAATACGCTGCGTATTTTACGCAGGCAAAACGGAATCGTTCGTGAAAATAAGGCCTAGTTCACACAGTTTTTTTGCAGGCAGAAAAAATCTGCCTCAGAATTCTTTCAGGAATGATTTTGACCTTCCTTCGCTTTTTGCCGTGTATTTTGCAACGTTTTTTGCTGCGTTTTTTGCCCAGAGTTATTGAGGACTGCGGGCAAAAAAATGCTAGTAAACGAGCGCCGCAGGTTTTTTCTGCCTACCATTAATTTCAAAGGGAGGTTAGAGGCGGATCTGCAATAAGAAAGGACATGCCACTTTTTTTTTTCCGAAAGCTGCTAAAAGCCCATTGAAGTGATTTCGGCCATTTTTTGCCGCTCATTCTGATGCGGTTTCCATGTCAAAATCGGCGCCAAAAAACCTCCTGATGGTTTGTATCCATTTTGAAATCCATAATATTTAAGAGAAAGATTGTCCATCCAGTCACAGATGTTTTCCAGTGAATCAAACAATTTTGTAGATTCCTCCCATATTACTCGCATGTTCCCAGGGTATAGCATTGAACATTTGATCTGATGTTGCTGTAAACTTTTTTTTAACCTATGAGAATTTCTTTCTTCTTTATTGTGTTTCTTTTGAAAAATCTGGATATATTGCAATCCTTTCTGAGTTGTACATTAAAGTCCCTTTGATCCTTGCTTTTCTGAGTATTCTTTCTCTATCTTCAAATGCCAGTAATTTAAGGAGTATGGGTCTAGGTTGAAATCCCAATTATCGGGGGCCTGTTGCGACCCTATGAGCTCTTTCAACCATGAACATTTTTGTAAAAATTTCCTTTTTAAATGTTTCCTGGAGCCACTTGGCAATAAATTCTTTGACATTGGTCCCTTCTGTACTTTCTGAGAAGCCTAGTATTAGTAAGTTTTTTCTTCTTGCACGATCTTCCATTAACTCTAGTTGTTTAAGTATCTCTTTATTTGAGCGCTCTGTTTTTTGCATCGATTTATATCAGGCTTTTCCTTATTCCTCTAGGGCTAAGATTCTTTCTCAATTTCCGTAATACTTTCTCTGAATTTTTGACGTATCCTGTCTGATAATCACAACTTCCTTTTCGAGGCTTCCCAACTAGGTGGAAATTTCTGCTAGTGTCTCATTGCACCTATTAACGGCATTTAGAATGGCTTTTAAAGGATCATTATTTTGCTCCATGCTTTTTCCAATTGTATCATGAGAATCAGTGAAATGTTTGTGAGTGAAGCATCGGCCATTTCTGTAGTAGATATCCATAAGATCAATGCTCTCCTCTCTTGTTATTGTGATCACTGACCCTAAGAAATAAAAGTATATTAGGAAACAATCCAAATAATTTACACTACTGGTTGCCTAAAAAGAAGAATTTGGAACAGCTATCTTGATTAATGTTGTTAACATATGAAAAGTAGTTATGTATTTATTTATTTTTTTGCATGTTCTTCTTACAGGGCTATAATGAAGTTTCACAGCATGAAAATGGAAGAAATCAATAAAATTATTCGTGACCTCTGGCGCAGTACCTACAGAGGACAAGGTACTCCTTTGTATATTCCTATATTTGGTGTCATTACATTTTAGCCAATTATGTAGAATATCTGCATGTATTGGGGCAGTCTTTTAAAGAGATGTTACAGAGGTATGACACAAATCTGCCTTGTTAGCCACAGTTGTGTCACCCATACAACGGGTCATGTCTGGCACAGCATCCAACAACATTAGACACATTTTATCATGAGTATTGTGAGATTTTAAATTACATGTTAGAGGTATTGCTCAAATGAATGGCCATTTTTATACAGCACCAAAACCTCTCCCTACACCACGATACAGTAGTACGTCCTGTTATCTGTTTTGGTTTTTGTATATAAAACCACTCGCTTGGAAAAAAAATTATTGGTTATTTCCCAGTTACACAAAATATGCCTAGCGCAATGATAACTAATTTCTCAGTATAGCCAACTGAATTGATAAAATTCTGAATGTAAATCATAGATGAAATCTTCTAGGATGTGTGGGAGGTGAAATCGAAAAAATTCTTACAATGTACTTCTTGGAAGTGGAGCTGCTTGCACCATGTAACACAAGTGTGCTGTATGGTCCTTTACCTACTACGATGACATACAACATTGTCTTCTCAAATGCATCAGGTTGAAGTTAGTTTCCGGATTATTTATGTAACTCTTTTGTGAACAGTGATGGTAAGTGGTGTTGATTATTCTTCCCTAGATTTATGTTCTCTCTATAGCAGAGCTTCACAAACTGAGGCCCCACCTAAGGGGTGCAAGCGGCGGAAGCAATTTTCACAAAAGTGATTATATGCTGCACAGGCCATTCAGTGGCTGCAGCAATCTTTTTTGTGTGCTTATTTTAATGTTCTACTTAGTTTAGGAGACAAATGAATGGTGAATTGAGCATTTATTTTAGCATGGACTTCAACCTGTTGTGGTGAGGGCCAGGCATCATCTTGTTCCGACTGGTGAGGTAGAGAAAGGATGAGAAGCCTTCTCTAAACAATACAGATTAGCACTGTTTTGACTCAAAGGTGCTATTTTCCACATTTCTTACTAGTCTACATAAGGCCTGGAAATTCTCCTGAAGCCTCACTCACATTACTGTATTATAACTCCATACAACCTCTCAGTTGTCTATAAGTCTAACTCCAATCACGGCCGATAAACCACTTAGATGCCGTGGTCAATAGGGCCACTTGTATTGTGTTTCTAAAACCAGGAAGCACAGCATAATAATTAGAGAGCTGTCTTTTCATGGTGGCACAAGCTGGGAACAACATATTGGATGCTGAAATAGCAAATCTATGGAAAAATTGCTATTTTCACTCTGCAACATCCATTGCACACTAATTTCTGCAAAACATGTGGAGCCAACATGCTCACTGTACTCCTAGGTGAATGCCTTGAGGGGTCTAGTTTCCAAAATTAGGTCACTTTTAAATAGTTTCCACTATGCTGGTATGACTGGGGCTTAGCAAATACGACATGGTGTCCAAAAAAACATTTTCACAAAATCTGCACTCAAAAAGTCAAATGGCGCTCATTCCATTCTGAACCGTGCCGTGTGCCCAAACAGCACTTATGGGGTATTGCCGTACTTGGAAGAAATGCAAACGTTTGGGCTAAAACTACATCTTATTGGAAAAAATTTCATTTTTCATTTTCACAGCCCAATTTTAATAAAGTCCGCAAAAAATGGTCAAAATGCTTACCAATACCGAAAGATGAATTCCTTGAGGGGTGTCGTTTTCCAAATTGAGTAATTTCTCAGTAGCATCCACTGTACTGGTACCTTAGGGGCTCTGCAAATGCCCCTAATGTGCCTAAAACAGTACAATATAATATAAAACAAGGCCTCATAAGGCAATGTCAAAAATGAAAAATTTAGCTGCATCATTAACACCCAAACAGGCTTGTCATTAGGGGGGTTAAACTTACATTTTTACATGTAAAAAAATTATTTTTAAATAAGTTAATGGTGTACAGTGTACAAAATGTATTCTATTGAAGATAGATTTATGATTTGTTTATTTTGCCATTTTTTCAGACATAGAGTACATTGAGATCAGATCAGATGCTGATGAAACTGTGTCTGCTGCAGATAAAAGAAGAACTTATAACTATAGGGTGGTAATGATTAAAGGAGATACCGCATTGGATATGAGAGGACGCTGTAGTGCAGGCCAAAAGGTATATTTACATGTTATCCGAATTCCTTGTGCTTAACATGTTTTTCTTCTCAGGCCTGGTTCACATCACATTTTTTTTCCTTATATCGGAGGTATACGTCGCAACGTATACCTCCGACGGAAGGTAACGATGTATCCCACTTCATAGGCATACAGTGAGATACGTTGCCCGAACTACTGTAGCCCGGCAGAGCGCTACTTGAGCATTGTGCCCGGGGAAGTTACTGAAGAGTTCTATCAGGAGCCTACCGTACCGAATTCCCCGGCGAGAGCATTGCAATTACTCTGACCCTTGACGTCACTGTCCCTATATAGGCAGTGACCTTACATGGGCAACGCTGTGGATGGAGATTCCACTATTGGAGAAGCCCCTGTTGTCACTGTCCACATGTGGACGGTGACGTTGGGGGCTCCTCCAGTCCCGGATTCCCCAAACAGTGCGCTTCTAATGCTCTGGCCGGGGACTCTGTATTGAAAGCCCCTGATGTCCCTGTCCATATATGGACAGTGACATCATGGGCTTACCCAGTGCTGGAATCGCTGGCCGGAGCACTACTTGATGCTCTTCCCAGGGACTCCGGTCCTGGGAAAGCTCCCCGAGGTATATATTTAATGTATACCTCTGACGGATGCCAAACAGTGGCATCCATCACACATAGGCTACCATGTTAAGAAAAAAATATATATATATGTACTGCACGGTATACTTTTTTTGTTTTTGCTCAGAATGGAGTAGCGTAGTCTATTATGTTATTCCATCCTTCAAAAAAAATAAGAATTATACCAGCCGGACGCAGGACAAAAGTACACTTTTTTGGCCTCTGTCAGGCTAATGGGGCCCTATGTATACATTAACATGTACGTTGTATTCCTGTCGTATACGCTAAACGTAGGAATAAAACGCGATGTAAACCAGTCCTAAACAATACCATTTTTAGGAAATTGTTTTGTCAACTAAATTAATACGGTCCTAGAATATAGGACATGTGAGTGATTGCTGTATAATTTGCTGAGATGACAGTATGTCAAGTCTAAATTTATTCAAATTCTCATTAATTCAGGTTTTAGCCTCTCTCATTATTCGTTTGGCATTGGCTGAGACATTTTGCCTGAACTGTGGAATACTTGCCCTGGATGAGCCTACTACTAATTTGGATCGTGAAAATATAGAGTCTCTTGCCCATGCATTGGTCGAGTAAGTAACCAAACAATTATTTTTGCTAAATTTTATTAATATCTGCCAAACTTTCCACAGTGGTACTTAAAACATTAGAGAAATGCTGAAACAGTGGTTCACTAATATGCCATTATTAACCCACCATGATTTACATGTACGTCATGGCAGGTGGGAAGTAGTATGGAGCGTTCTCTGTAGCGGAGCGTGCTTAACAAGCAGCGAATGTCAGCTGTGTATTACAGCTGGCACCTCAATCCAACGGCCGGGATCGGAGATAACTCTGATGCCATCCGTTTAACCGTGGCATCTAAGCCATTAGACAGAGGGTCCCCAATGTCATCCCATCGCCGTCCCCTAACACAATTGCGGGGTACCGATGCATTGTCACGGCAGCCAGGGGGCTACTGTAGGCCCTGAATGTCTGCCAAGTTAGTAATTCTATTAAGCCCAGGGCTTAAAGGGAACCTGTCACCAGCATTTCACCTATTAAACCAGCAATACCTGGTGGTAGTGGGTGAAAAATCATTTCTATATAACCTATAATTGTCTTCTTAGTCGGCTCTGTGGCTTTAGTATTCAGTTTTTTTATGTTCCCACACCGTGTTCTAATGAGCAGAAAAGAGTCAAATCTTGGTTTGAAAAGAGTCAAATCTTGGTTTGAAAAGAGTCAAATCTTGGTTTGAAAAGAGTCAAATCTTCATTCCTCAAGTCTTTCCGAGTTTACACCGCCTCCTTACTTTTGATTGACAGCTCCTCGCCACACAAAATCCTGAGCTTGCGCATTGATGTCCTATTCTGGTGTGTGCGTACAACAGGACACCGGATTATTACGATAAAAGGCACAAAATGTTTGCAGACCGTTATTTACAGTCGGAGGAGGAGTTTAGGAGAAGGGATAACGGCAATGAACTTTTGATAGCAGCGGCCAGTGAGAGGGATAAGTAAAGTTCAATAGGTGAAATGCTGGTGACAGGTTCCCTTTAATAGGAGACCATTAAAAGTGCCTCATTATTTCCTTGTATTGTACCAGCAATCCTCTAGTGAAACATAACAAAAAATGTAAAAAGATTTTACAAAATACAGAGCTCTGAAAAATACTTGCCCCTCACCTGATTTCTACAAATTTTGCTGATTTGTCACATTTAAATATTTCAGATTATTTTTAATATAAAATAAAGACAACTCTAGTAAACACAAAATGCAGCTTTTAAATGATCACTCCATTTATTGAGGATAAAAATGTATTCAAAACCTATATCACCCATGTGAAAAAGTAAATGCCCCCCCAAACCTAACGACTGGTTGTGCCACCCTTAGTAACAACTGCAATCAAACGTATGTGATAAGTTGCAATGAGTCTTTTACATCACTGTGGCTTAATATTGTCATTCTGTTCTTTGCACAATTGCTGCTGCATAACCCAACTGCGCATGAGATTTAGGTCAGGAACTGGCGAGTGGACCTTCTCCGTCAGGATTTTCTGATGGAGAGCAGAATTCATGGTTCCAACTATTGACAAGTCGTCCAGGTCCCACAGAATCAAAGCAGCCCCAGACCATTACATTACCACCACCATGTTTGACTGGTGTAATGCGGTGTTCGTTTTACACCGGATGTAATGAGATTCAGGTCTTCCAAAAAGTTCCACCTTTGACTCATCAGTCAAGAGAATATTATTCCAAAAGTCTTGAGGGTCATCTAGATGTTTTTTGGTAATTGCGAAACAAGCCTTTGGTTAGCAGTGGCTTGGGCCTTGCAACATTTCCATTGATGCCATTTTTTCCCGGTGTCTTTCTTATTGTGGAATCGTGTAGATTGACATTAACTGAGGCCTGCAGTTCTTTAGATGTTCGTCTGGATTTTTTTGTGACCTGAGTGTGATGTTTATGTTCAACACGCCTGGCAGTATGATGCCTGTGTTTGACTAGTGCAATTGAACTCATTTGTCACTTACATTTGGTTAACTGGTTGATTTAGTAGCTAAGGGGGCAGTTACTTTTTCACATAGGGCTGGGTATAGTTAAACAGAATTTTTCCTTCAATAAATGAAATTATCATTTAGGCCTCCTTCACACACAAAAAATTCTAGCAATTTAAACTGCACTAAAAAACGCTTTTTTCAAATGTAACATGCATTTTTTTATGGGGTATTTAGTGCCGTTTTTTGTGCTGTTTTTAAATTAGTGTAATTTTGTACATGCATTTTTTTATGCCTTTATTTAAAGAGGCTATGTCACCACATTATAAGTGCCCTATCTTATACATAATGTGATCGGCGCTGTAATGTAGATTACAGCAGTGTTTTTTATTTGGAAAAACAATCTATTTTCACCAAGTTATGATCGATTTTAGCTTTATGCTAATGTCTTTCTTAATAGACAACTGTTCGTGTTTTTACTTTTGACCAAGTGGGAGATGTAGAGAGAAGTGTATGACGCTGACCAATCAGCGTCATACACTTCTCTCCATTCATGTATTCAGCACATAGTGATCCTGCGTTTACTATGTGCAGCCACATACAAACACATTAACGTTACTGAAGTGTCTTGACAGTAAATAGACATCGCGTCCAACCAGGACGGGATGTCTATTCACAATCCCGACACTTCGGTAACGTTTGTGTGTGACTTACTTACACAGCACATCGAAATCACGTTGTTCTGTCATTTACAGCGAGATTACGCTTGCTGTGATGTAAGTCCCACACAAACGTTACCGAAGTGTCAGGATTGTGAATAGACATCCCGTCCTGGTTGGACGCGATGTCTATTTACTGTCAAGACACTTCAGTAACGTTAATGTGTGTTTATGTGGCTGCACATAGTGAACAACGCAGGATCACTATGTGCAAAGTAAATGAATGGAGAGAAGTGTATGACACTGATTGGTCAGCGTCATACACTTCTCTCCACAACGCCCACTTGGTCAAAAGTAAAAACACGCCCAGTTGTCTAGTAAGAAAGTCATTAGCATAAAGCTAAAATCGCTCATAACTTGGTGAAAATAGAAAAGTGTCAAAAAAAAAGTTTTAAAACATATGATAAAAGTTTCAAGTAACAAAATAAAACACAATCGCCCTTTTTCCTTTATCAAGTCCTTTATTATCGAAAACAATAAATAAACCATACATATTTGGTATCGCCGCAACCGTAACGGCCTAAACTATAAAAATATTATGTTATTTATTACACGCAGGGAACGGCGTAAAATAAACTTAAAAAAACAAAGCCAGAATGTCTGTTTTTTGTCACTTTAGCGTACAAAAATGTAAATAAAAAGTGATCAAAAAGTCGCATGTATCCAAAAATGGTGCCTATAAAAGCTATAGCTCGTCTCACAAAAAGCAAGCCCTCATACAGCTCAGTCGACGAAAAAATTAAAACGTTCTGGTTCTCATAACATGGCGACACAAAAAGTACATTCTTTTTACGAAAGTAATTTTATTTTGCAAAAAGTTGTAAAACAAAAGTGGTATAAATTAGGTATCGCCGTAATCGTACTGACCCGCAGAATAAAGGTAACATGTAATTTATAACGCACGGTGAACGCTGTATAAAAAAAACTATGCCAGAATTGCTGTTTTTTGGTCACCTTGCCTCTAAAAAAAATAGGATAAAAAGTGATCAAAAAGTCGCATGTACCCCAAAATGGTACCAATAAAAACTACAGCTCATCCCACAACAAAACAGTCCTCATACGACTACGAAAAAATAAAATTAGTTAAGGCTCCAATAAGTCAGGAACATTTCGTCTTTTTCAAGAGGCGATTTATCGGGGCCCTATAATTAGGGGAGGGGAGGGCCCATACATATCTGCTGGAAGTGAGTGTGCCCATATTATACCAGGACAACGCTTTTCCAGCAAATTTCCCCAAACTGCAACGGTGCGGAGTGTGGACCAAAAGGGGGATAAGTAAAGACACCATTTATCAGTGCGACACCAGCCTGTGCAGAAAGGATTGTCACACACATCTATGGATTATTTTATTGTTTACCCCATCATTATACCACCTGACTATGCCCCTGATATAATCTGCCCTGCTTACATATGCAACCACATTATAAACTGAAATACCAGTAAAACTCCAAACAAAACTACTACCAAGCAAAATCTACGCCCCCTCCCTTCTGAGCCCTACAGTGTGCCAAAACAGCTGTTTACTTCCACATATATGGCACCGCCATACCCGGGAGAACCCTTTTAACAATATTTGGGGTGTGTCTCCCCAATGCCATAAGCTGGGCACGACATATTTACCACTGAATTGGCATATCTGGGATAAATTGAAGTTTTTACTTTACACATCCAGCGCATTCATTTATGGAAAAGACCTGTGAGGTGAAAATGCTCCCTACACCCCTTAATAAATGCCTTGAGGGGTGTAGTTTCCAAAATGTTGTCAATTTTCAGGGGTTTCTTTTATTATTTCACATCAAAGCCCTGCAATTGTGAACCAATACTTTGTAAGTCGCCAAATTAGGCTTCAATTTCGCATGGTACTCTGTCATTCATGAGCCCGTCGAATGTCCAGGCAAAAGATTAGTGCCCCATGTAGGGTGATTCTAAAACCGGGAAACACAGCGTAATAATTAGAGAACTGTCTTGTTATGGGGGCACAAGCTGGGCACCACATATTGCCATATCTATGGAAAAAATCTAATTTTCACTCTGCAACATTGAGTGCACACCAATTTCTGCAAAACACCTGCAGGGTTAACATGCTCACTACACCCCTAGGTGAATACCTTGAGAAGTGTAGTTTCCAAAATGAAATCTCTTCTAGGAAGGGGGGGGGGTCCACTGTTTTGGTCCCACAGGGGCATTGCAAATGCTACATAGCGACCTGAAACCAATCCAGCAAAATCTGAAATCCAAAAGCCAAATGGCGCTCCTTCCCTTCTGAACCCGGACTTGTGCCCAAAAAAGCAGTTTATGACCACATATGGGGTATTGCCGTACTCGGGAGAAATTGCTTTACAAACGTGTTTTTTTCCTTTATTTTTTGAGAAACGTAAAAAATTTTTGCTCAAGCTACATCTTATTGGGAAACATTTTTTTTTTATTTTCACTGCCCAATTCAAATAAAATCTATGAAATACCTATGCGGTCAAAATGCTCACTACACCCGTAGAGGAATTCCTCAAGGGGTGTAGTTTCCAAGATGGGGTCACTTGTGGGTTTCCACTGCTTTGTCCCTTTGGGGGCTTTGCAAATGCGACATGGCCTCCGCAAATCATTCCTGCTAAATTTAAGCTCCAAAAGCCAACTGGCGCTCTTTCCCTTCTAAGCCCTGCTGTGTGTCCAAACAGCCGTTTATTACCACCAGTTTTTTTCTCCTTTAGTCCTTGTGGAATTGAGAAAAATTTGCTAAACCTACATTTTCTTTGAAAGAATGTAGATTTTCATTTTCACGGCCTACTTCCAATAATTTCTGCAATAAACCTGTAGGGTCAAAATGCTCATTATACCCCTAGATAATTTCCTTAAGGGGTGTAGTTCCCCAAATGGGGTCACTTTTGTGTGTCATAAAAAAAAACTATATACCGTATTTTAGATGCACCACACGTCCTAAAAAATTAACGTTTAATATGTGCAGTTTTCCATTTATACAATAGTAGGATTACACACCTTAAAAAATAAGTGCACCCCCAAACCCTATATATTTCCATCTGCTGGCAGCCATGTCCACCTTCACGTACCTTTGCAACAAACCGGAATAATTAAAAAAATTAATAAATTGCCATGTAACATACATCCTAAAACTCACATACAAGTAGAGGATTACATATAAAAATAATGGACTAAGGTGTCCAAATTTCATATATATATCACAAACGCCTATATCAACAAGTGTTTGTGCACTCAAAAACGCTGAAATATAGGACATGCAATATTTGGCCATCATGCACAATTGTGTTAAAATATATATACTGTACATGGCAAACCGCTACTATGGTACCAAAACGTAAAAAAAAAAAAATTGGAGCGCACAGCAGACAGTGTATAAAAATACAACTTCATAATTTATACACGCAACTACTTTCACACAACCTTGCATTAAACAGTTCTTCTATTCAAAAATTGCATGAAAATTCAGCTTTGTGATTAAAATGCGTACTCAAGCAGACTGTTTATGCAAACAAAATGTCTTCTGCAAAGAACTGTGAGGGATTCATAGATATACCACACATGTCTATTTTTACATCCACATGTGTTAAAGAAAGGCCAAAACTGCAGGAATGCACCAACAATTTTTTGCATACAATTTTAATTGGGGGATTATATAGGTATATCATTTTCTATCCCTCTATACGAACTCTATGGCTGCATTCACACGTCGCAGTCCAAATGCATTTTTTTTTTGTGATTTAAAAAAAATTGCAGCAAATTCGATCCATTTTGCTATGATTCTGTGAAAATTGCAGCAAAAAACACAAATTGACTTCAAAGTGCAAACACAGCCTAACCCTAAAGAATAATCAACCGTACGACCCTAAACGTAACTAACATTGATTATTTTTTTTATGTGGAACTAGTTGGAAACGTTTATGGCAACAGTCAGTGAATGAAAATAAAAAAATTTGACTGACGGAAATCTTTTCCATTCATCAGAAATATATTAGACATTACTCTTTAGTGATAATAGTTATTGCTATGACAGTGATGTGTAACGGGTATTGCTGGAGAAGGAGTCAGCGGATTTTACGCAAAATATCGGGAACAGACAGGATAGGGACAGTGTAAAATGTATCATCTTTATTGGTGTTTAAGTGTGGTGCAAGAGCTCGGTGCGACTTATTTGACTCTGCAATCCGGTCGTTGGTAAATGTCCAGTTATACAGTCAATTAACGGCCTGAGTAGGCCCAGAGGGTTGATTAGATGAGCTACTGCATATATTTCCAGCTCTTACTTCAGCCAGTGTGAATGCATTTCGGGTTATGTCGGATTTAGAGAGGAGTTAAGGGAGGACACGTCTTTCTGCTCTCTGGTTGATAAAAGGGGTGATAAATGTTCATGTTAGGGCCTGTTCACATAACCGTTGCCCTTCTGTTGAGGGGTTTCGTCGGAGGTTTCCTTTGGGTTAACCCCTCAACGGAAAGGTAAACCGAAACCTCAGCTTCCGTTTCCCTCACCATTGATATCAATGGTGAAGGAAACCTAGCTAATTGTTTCCGTTTGTCACCGTCATGACAGGGTTCCGTTGTTCTTGACGGAACCAATAGCGCAGTCGACTGCGCTATTGATTCCTTTAAACGATTGAACCCTGTTACAACTGTGACAGACGGAAACCATTAGCTGGGTTTCCGTCACCATTGAGTTCAATGGTGAGGGAAACGGAAGCTGAGGTGTCTATTTGCCTTTTCGCTGAGGGATTAACCCGACAGAAACCTCTGACGGACCCCTCAACAGAACACAGACGGTGATGTGAAGACAGCCATACCCCTCTCCCTGGGGTTATCTAAAGACATACAGGGACAGGAGGAGGATGACCGCATTTCCTCCACTGCCTGCTTGTTCCCTCTCCTCCTTTACACAGGCTGAAGTGGGAGCTGCAACTATAAGCGCCTCCTTACCACCTGACAAAAATCACATTCTCAGCATAAATTAGATGCCAGATGCTGAGAAGCAAGGAATAAAAATTAATAAATGGCATGCCGCAAAAATCTGTAAAAGTAGAGTAAACATATGCTTTCAATTCAACCCTCAAGTTATTTTCCGGGACAATCTCAACATCCATGCAACTTTTTCTGTTTAAAATAGTTTTTCTATAAAATGTCTTTGGTGCCTATGTCCGCATATCCGCTTTATTTAAATTATACAGATTGTAGTATTTTCTTTTTTTTACTTTCAAAATGGGAACACTACACCTCTGTCTTTAAGCTTTTTACAGTGGCTATTTTATGTGGTGTGTTTTTCTACTGTAGTTTTAACATTTTTGTTATGTACAATGTTTGCTTGATTTAGTTTTGTTTTTGTCTACAGAATCATTAAAAGTCGTTCCAGGCAACGAAATTTCCAGCTACTTGTAATCACACACGACGAAGATTTTGTAGAGCTTCTGGGACGCTCTGAATATGTTGAAAATTTCTATAGGATTAAAAAGAATATGGACCAGTGTTCTGAGATCATTAAATGCAGTGTCAACTCCTTGGGAAATTATGTTCATTAAATATTGCTGTTTTGGCATATTTAGTAATACATTCTACTCTATCTTGAAGTTTGTTTTGAGGTTGTATTTAAAAAATATAATAAAATAGACTTTGTTTGCCTAAGACTACAGTATGATTAACCAGACCTTGATGGACACTCATTTAACTCAGCAATTCCCATAGGCAAATCTTTAAATGTTTAACCCCTTAACGACCGCCAATACGCCTTTTCACGGCGGCCGTTAAGGGTACTTACCTTTTCACGGCGCTGTGACATAAGCCAGGCGCGGGTATCCTGTGCCGGCTGAACCATGTGTCGGGCAGTCTAAAGATAGCCGAGCACCTGCTCTAACGGTCAGGATCGATTTCAAAATCGATTTCACGTGTTTAACCCCTTAGATGCGGCGCTTAATAGTGAGCGCCGCATCCAAGTGGTTTTGGAGGGAGGGTGCTCTCTCTCACCCCATCGGCACCTTGCAATTGCAATCACAGGGTGGCGATGGCTTCTATGGCAACCGGGGACCTAACAAAGGCCCCCAGGTCTGCCTGTAGTGGATGCCTGCTAGGCCATACCTGAGGCATGACCTAGCAGGTGCCTGTAAATTTTACACTGACAGGCAATAATACGCTGCAATACAGAAGTATTGCAGTGTATTATAAAAGCGATCAGAAGATCACATAGTGAAGTCCCCTAGTGGGACTTAAAATAATGTTATCAAAAAGTTTAATAAAGTTTATGATAAATAAATAAAAATCCCAAATAAAAAAAATGAAAAACCCACTTTTTCCCTTATAAAATACTTTAACCCCTTAATGACCTCCTATACGTGTTTTCACGGCGGCCATTAAGGGTACTTATGCCAGAGCGGCGCCTGTTCATAAGATAGCCTTTCATAAGATACCGCCCCCGGAAGGCACTTAAACTCCGTGTACTCCGCTACAGAGGTAGCTGAGGCCGAGAAGCACAGACCGAGGAGCGTTTTGTCCGGTCCCCGGTCACGTGATTGCCGTTATTCAACAAATAACGGCGATCGCTGTAAAAACAGCGGCAGCTGGTTCTCTCTCTTCTCTCACAGAATATACTGTCTGTCAAGTATATCAAAATATCGTCCGCATATAGAGATTTTTTTCCTCCATTTCCCCATATTTCAAACCCCGTATGCGCTCCTCCTGTCTTATGGGACAAGCTAACGTTTCCACTGCCAGAGCAAATAGCAATGGTGACAGTGGGCACACCTGGCGCGTTCCCCTAGCCAACGGAAACCTTCCAGACAGCACTCCATTCACCCGTATTCGGGCCGTATGAGCCACGTATAGCAACTGTACCCATTTCAGAAAATTAGGACCAAATCCCATCTTACCCATAACCTTCCATAAATACCGCCATTCTACACAGTCAAACGCGTTAGCAGCATCTAGTGTTAGCACAGCTCTCCCCACAGGGTCATCCGGTACTGCCTGAAGATTGAGGAATAACCGCCTAAGATTTACAGCCGTTGACTTGGATGGCATGAACCCCGATGGGTTGTCATGCACAACCTGCTGCACCACCTTATTTAGCCTTAGCGCTAAAACTTTTGCCAGTATTTTAATGTCTGATGTCAGCAAGGATATCTGTCTATAGGATTCCAGTAATTGATTATCTTTCCCCTCCTTAGGTAAGGACGACTATCGTTGCTTCATATAATGAATCGGGTAATTTGCCTCTTTCAAAACTATCCAGCAGAGTGTTTGAGAATTGTGGAGCCAATTCATTCATATATTCCTTATAAATGTACCCAGGCAAACCAACTGGACCTGGAGCTTTCTCAGTTGCCATATCCCCTATCGCCCTTTCCAGTTCCTCTAGGGCAATAGGTGCCTCCAAACTTTCTCTGTCCTCAGAACCCAGAATAGACAATTGAATGTGCCCCAGATAAGCCTCCAGTTGCTGTGTCGTGTAATGCACTCTCGAGGTATATAGTTCAGTATAAAACTGTTTAAACACTTGTAGAATTTGCCCCCATGTCCGTATATCCAACCCCTCGTGCATCACCGCATTAAAGTCCCCATCAGGAGTAACGGTACCTCAGGCAAAGTTGAGAGTTTTTCTATAACTTTCTTAAGTACAGTGCTAGAATAAGGAGGGGGGATGTACAGTACCACTAAAATACATTCCCAATGAAATATGGTGCAATGCACTCCCACATACCTCCCCTCAGCATCAGTGAATGAAGAAAGACAAACAAAAGGAAGACTACTATGTACCAGCAGACTCACCCCCCCCCCCCCCCTAGAATAAGTCGTATGGAAGGAGTGCAACCCATGTGCGATCCAGACTCTATGCAATAAGGACACCGAATCCCTAGTCAAATGCGTCTCTTGTTACCCCATAATCAGGGAATTTTGTTGTTTAACACAGTCAAAAATCGCCTGGCGTTTCCTAGGTTCCCTTAGTCCCCGGACATTCCAGAATATACATTTAGCCGACCCCATCAAGCATCATAGCATAAAGAAGTCTGCTACTGAGCCGAACCACTTTGACCGAGATACTGTGCTGTGCAGTGAAGTTTGTCACCCAGTAGTTGACCCATAATACCAGTTCTATCAAGTACAATAGCTTTGTAAAGGATATCACTCAACAACAGAACATGGTATAGAATACTACAGTCCCACAAAAAACAGCATTTCCTCCGAACTTCACCGCCAAAGCGGGCTCTCACGCGTCCTCCACTCCAGCAGGTCTCCGCAGTCGGCTCTCGTTGCAGTCCAGCCATCTGGCAGCCTCCCTAGGCGTCTCAAAAAAGGAAGCAGTCCCAAAAGCAACCACGCGCAATTTAGCCGGATACATCATAGAATATTGAATGTTCAGGTCTCGTAAGCGTTTTTTAATGTCCCAGTATTGCAACCGCTTTTTCTGCACTTTCGCAGAGAAATCTGGAAAAAAGGACACTTTAACGCCATTAATGGATATATCTTGCCGTTCCCTTGCCTTACGCAATATCCGATCTCTGTCCTTATAATGCAGCAGCTTCACTAATACCGGTCTCGGGGGTCTCCCCGGCGGTCGCGGTCTGGTAGGTACTCTGTGCGCCCTCTCAACAGCAAATAAAGGGGACAGTTCCTCTCGGCCAAACTGTTCCAGCAGCCATTTTTAAAAAAACTCATCTGAGTTAGTGCCCTCCACTTTTTCCGGCACTCCAACCAAGCGCACGTTATTTCTGCGTAGCCGATTCTTTAAATCATCTGCCTTAGCCTGAATGGCTATCACCGCCAGTTAATGTGATTGTACATCTCGTTGTAACTCTGGAATAACATCTTCAACCTCAGACACTCTCCCCTCAATGACTGTTGTACGTTCTGCCACTTTCTGTAAATCATTCCTCAAAAGCAAAATGTCCTCCTTCAGGCCTCCCACCTGACCAGTCAGAATGGAGAGAATCGAGGAGTTCCGCTTCACTGCAGCAAGTATGTCTGTGGTGCATTCTTCCACCATCATTAGGCATTTCCCGCCGCTAACTACCCAGCTCTTCCTCCTCTTCACTCACCATGTCCTCCTCCAGCACAGAGTAGCGTGAGCCATAAGATGGGCTGCCTGTCTTTCCACCGCTAGCCACAGGTACCCTGCCCGCTGCTGAGCTGCTCGCACATGGTGTTCTTGCAAATCTCTCCAGTCGGTCTGCTGCTTCAGAGCGCATGTGTCTGCTCCGGCAGTCTTTCTCAGCGCCATCTTGGATTCCAGGCCTCGGACTCGCTGGCGGCGTTTTTTGTTTCTTTGAGCGGGTCATCGCAGCCAAGCTGATCGGCACAGTCACCTCCAGCTTCACAGCAACCAATTCGGTAAGTATTACCCAGGTAAGTAAGGGATAAACGTGATTATCAGGATGGGCACAGCGGGAGCTCCAGCCACACACGGCTGCTTACATCTGCTGCTAGGCCACGCACTCTTACACAGCTTTTTTTATTGAAAAATAAAAAAATTATGGTTTCTCAGAATATGGTGACACAAAAAATAAATTATTTTATAAATAAGTGATTTTATTGCGCAAACGCTGCAAAACATAAAAAAAACTATATACATATGGTATTGCCGTAATCGTATCGACCTGCAGAATAATGTAAAATGGTAATTTATAGCCAAGGGTGAACGCCGTAAAAGAAAAATAATAAAAAACATTGTCAGAATTGATGGTTTTTGGTCATCTTGTTTGCCAAAAAAGGAATAAAAAGTGATCAAAATAATCGTATGTACCCCAAAATGGTACCAATGAAAACTACAGATTGTCCCTCAACAAATAAGCCCTCACACGGCTCTGGTAAAGAAAAAATAAGAAAGTTCTGGCTCTCAGAATATGACGATGCAAAATGTGCAGTGTTCCAAAAGCGAATAGGATTAGGCACCATTTATCAGTACGACTTCGGCCACATCTGCGGATTATTATTTATTTACCCCATTATTATACCCTCTTATTATGCCCTGATGTACTCTGCCTGACAGCGTGCCCAAACAGCAGTTTACGTCCACAGATATGGCATCGCCATACCCGGGAGAACCCGGTTAATAGTTTGAGGTATTTGTCTTCAGTGGCACAAACTGGGCATAACATATAGTGCACTAAAATGGCATATCAGTGGAAAATGGCAATTTTCACTCCGCACCATCTGTTGCGCATTAACCCCTTCGCGCACCACAACTTAATAGCATGGTGCTCCTTTGCTTCTGAGGCCTGTGTTTCAGTCCATAAGCACACTAGGGCCACATGTGGGATATTTCTAAAAGCAACAGTATCTGGGCAATAAATATTGAATTGCATTTCTCGGATAAAACCTTCTGTAGTACAGAATTTTATTACAAATGAATTTTGGCAAAAAAATATGAAATTTGTAAATTTCACCTCTACTTTGCTTTAATTCCTGTGAAACGCCTAAAGGGTTAAAACACTTTCTGAATGCTGTTTTGAGTACTTTGAGGGATGCCGTTTTCAAAATGGGGTGATTTATGGGGACTTTCTCATATATAAGGCCCTCAAAGCCACTTCAGAACTGGACTGGTCCCTGAAAAAATAGCCTTTTGAAATTTTCTTGAAAATATGAGAAATTGCTGCTAAAGTTCTAAGGCGGGATTCACACGACAGGGTTTCCCGGCCGGGTGCCGGCCGTTCATAAATCGGCCGGCACCCGGCTGCATTAGGAATAATAGACCCCTAATGGGGCTATTCACACGACCGATTTTTTCCCGGCCGTCAAAAAATGGGACATGCCCTATTTTCGGCCGCCCGGCTCCCATAGAAGTCTATGGGGCCGGGTAATACACGGCCATCACCGGAATGTGTCCCGAGTGATGGCCGGGTCTACCGTCGCTCGCGCACTCTCTCTCCTCCTCACAGTGCAGAGTGCATGTGAGGAGGAGGAGGGTCTTTTATTGCTCCCTGTAGGAGTCGGAATCCCCAATACCCGGCCGGGGATTGGGGATTCCGCTACAGGAGAAGTTCGTGACTACACTGTCCATATATGGACACAGCGAAGTCACTCACTTCTGCAGCGGAATCCCCGACTCTATGTCCGGGGATTCCGCTACAGGAGAAGTTCGTGACACAGCGAAGTCACTCACTTCTGCAGCGGAATCCCCGACTCTGGCCGGGGATTCCGCTACAGGAGAAGTTCGTGACTGCACTGTCCATATATGGACACAGCGAAGTCACTCACTTCTGCAGCGGAATCCCCGACTCTATGGCCGGGGATGCCGCTACAGGAGAAGTGCGTGACTACACTGTCCATATATGGACACAGCGAAGTCACTCACTTCTGCAGCGGAATCGCCGACTCTATGGCCGGGGATTTCGCTACAGGAGAAGTGAGTGACTACACTGTCCATATATGGACACAGTGACGTCACTGACTTCTGAAGCGGAATTCTCGACCTGTGGCAGGGAATTCCTCTCCAGGAGAAGTCTGTTACTACACTGTTCATATATGGACATTGAAGTCAGTGACTTCTACTGGAAGGGGGGGGTGGGTGCAACCTACAGGGGGCAGGGTGGCATCGCCTACAGGGCTGGCTGGCATCGCCTGCAGGGGGCAGGGTGGCATCGCCTGCAGGGGGCAGGGTGGCATCGCCTGCAGGGGGCAGGGTGGCATCGCCTGCAGGGGGCAGGGTGGAATCGCCTGCAGGGGGCAGGGTGGCATCGCCTACAGGGCTGGCTGGCATCGCCTGCAGGGGGCAGGGTGGCATCGCCTGCAGGGGGCAGGGTGGCATCGCCTGCAGGGGGCAGGGTGGCATCGCCTGCAGGGGGCAGGGTGGCATCGCCTGCAGGGGGCAGGGTGGCAACGCCTGCAGGGGGCAGGGTGGCAACGCCTACAGGGGGCAGGGTGGCACCGCCTGCAGGGGGCTTGGTGGCACCGCCTGCAGGGGGCAGGGTGGCACCGCCTGCAGGGGGCAGGGTGGCATCGCCAACAGGGGGCTTGGTGGCATCGCCTACAGGTGGCTGTGGGGCATCGCCTGCAGGGGGCTGTGTGGCATCGCCTGCAGGGGGCTGTGTGGCATCGCCTGCAGGGGGCTGTGGGGAAAAAAACGGATGCAAATCGGGTCCAAATCGGCCGGTAAAAACAGCAACTCGGCCCGGAACGGAATCGGAACGGATGCAAACCGGCCGGGAAAATCGGCCAAAAACGGCCGATTTTCCCGGACGACACTCGGACCCTGTCGTGTGAATGAGGCCTTAAGGCGGGATTCACACGACCGGGTCCCGCCCGAGCCCGAGTATCGGCCGGTAAAATCGGCCATTTTGCCCGGCCGGTTTGCATAAAGTTTTGCATCCGTTCCGGGCCAGGCAGATCTGGACAGCGACATCAGCGGCAACTCCTGAAGGGGAATCCCCATGTGTTCGGGGATTCCGCTTCAGGAGTTTCTCCTGATGTCACTGGCCAGATATGGACAGAGACATCAAGCGCTCTGTCCAGGAGCGGAATCCCGGAAAACACGGGGATTCCGCTCCTTCAAGGAGCTAAAGTGGGGCTAGCACATAGCAGAGCGGGGAGATACCTCCCTGCTCTGCTATAGTGGCGTCGCTACAGTAGTAGCAGCCGCAGCAGCTGCTGCTAGCGGCGCCATGGAAGGTGTCGCCGGGCCAGGGCGCTTTTAAAACAAGCAGGGGAAGGGAGCCAGCGCAGCGCTCCCTTCCACACAGTGTACAGCGCACAGCCATTCGTCTGAATGGCATCAACTCCTCCTCCTCACATGCACTCTGCGCTGTGAGGAGGAGGAGATAGAGCGCAAGCGACGGAAAACCCGGCCATCACTCGGGACACATTCCGGAGATGGCCGTGTATTACCCAGCCCCATAGACTTCTATGGGGGCCGGGTACCCGGCCGAAAATAGAGCATGTCCTATTTTTTGACGGCCGGTTTTCCCGGCCGTCAAAAAATCGGTCGTGTGAATAGCCCCATTAGGGGTCTATTATTCTTAATGCAGCCGGGTGCCGGCCGATTTATGAACGGCCGGCACCCGGCCGGGAAACCCTGTCGTGTGAATGAGGCCTAAGCCTTGTAACGTCCTAGAAAAATAAGTGTTCAAAAAACGATGCAAACATAAAGTAGACATATGGGAAATGTAAACTAGTAACTATTTTGTGTGGTTTTACTATCTGTTTTAGGCCTTTTTCACACGGATGTGTCCGTTTTGCGCGCGCAAAAAAAGCGCCGTTTTGCGTGTGCAAAAGGTCTGTGTGTCATCAGCATATGGTGCGCGGCTGCGGGATTTTCGCGCAGCCGGCATCATGATGACACTCTGGTTTTCTGTTTACAAACAAAAAAGCACGTGGTGCTTTTCTGTTTTCATTCATTCATTTTACTGCTGTTGCGCAAATCACGCGCGGCACCCGGAAGTGCTTCCGTGTGCCGAGCGTGATTTGCACGCATCCATTGACTTCAATGGGTGCGTGCAGCGCGAAACACGGCCAAATATAGGACATGTCGTGCGTTTCACGCAGCGGACATACGCTGCGTGAAATTCACTGACAGTGAATGGCCCCATTCTGTAACATAGGTCCGTGCGACACGCGTGAAAATCACGCACGTATTATACGTTCGTGTGAATAAGCCCTTACAAGCAGATACATTTAAAGTTAGAAAAAGCTAATAAAGTACAATATGTCACAAGAAAACAATCTCAGAATCGCTTGGCTAGGTAAAAGCATTCCGAAGTTATTGCCGCATAAAGTGACACATGTCAGATTTGAAAAATCGGCTTCATCGTGAAGGCCAAAACAGGCTCAGTCCTGAAGGGGTTAATATGAAAAAAAAAATTAAAACATATTTAGTATTGCCGCGTCCGTAAAGACCCCACCTATAAAGCTATTACGTTATTTAACCTGCACGGTGAACGCCGTAAAAAATAAAATAAAAAACAATGCCAGAATTGCTGTTTTCTGTTCATCCTGCCTTCAAAAAATTTTTATAAAAAGTCGCATGTACTGCAAAATGGTACCAATAAAAATGAGAAGAAGTCTCGCAAAAAAAACAACAAGCCCTCGTACAGCTGCATCGGCATATAAAAATAAAACAATTGTGGCTCTTAAGACATGGCGACACAAAAACAAACAATTTTGAAAAAAGTTTTTTTTACTGTGTAAATGTGGTAAAACATACAAAATCTATATATATTTGGTATCGTAATGACCCACTGAATAAAGTTATTATGTTTTTTATACCACACAGTAAACGGCGTAAATCTAAGACGCAAAAATACGAGTGGCAAAATTTGAGGTTTTTTCCATTACCCCCCGAAAAAGTTAATCAATAAATTATATGTACACCAAAATGGTGCTATTAAAAAATACAACTTGTCCCCACAAACAATAAGACCTTATATAGCTATGTCGACGCAAAAAAAGTTATAGCTCTTGGAATGCGTCGAGGGAAAATCTTAAAAAATAGCTTGGTCATTAAGGCCTAAAATAGGCTGGCCATTAAGGGGTTAATAAAAACCTAGAGTTTACAGCTGTTTTTATGTTTATCATGTGCTGCGATTAGATTATGTAGATGTGAGGAAATACTCAAAACCCTTATAAAAAGAGGAGGAATGTGGTCAACTTTTTGAGATTTTCCTGCTACGATGTCCACCCCACAAATCAGGTCAGCTGACAGGCACAGCAATGGGGATGCTGGTTCCACAAATGTTCGTCTCCCAGTTTCTGGCAGCTTTTAAGTAAAAATATTTACAATGCTGGCATTCCATTTCTACCCGAACTCAAGCTTTACTTGCGGTTTATAGATGACATAATTATAGTATAGGCAGGTGGTAAACTATTGTTTGATAGCTTTGGCAATATGTTAACAAAAATTATTTCAATATGTGTTTCACCTCATGGAAGCGGGAGATCAGAATGTTGAATGTTTGGACACTGAATGCAGGGAAAGTGAATGGATCACCATAGGATACTGTAAAGCCACATCAGAAAACTCACTTAAAGGGAACCTGTCGCCAGCATTTCACCTATCAAACCAGCAATACCTGGTGGTAGTGGGTGAAAAATCATTTCTATATAACCTACGGTATAATTGTCGTCTTAGTCGGCTCTGTAGCTTTAGTATTCCGTTGTTTTAGTGTTCCCACACCGTATGCTAATGACCAGAAAAGAGTCATATCTTCATTTGAAAAGAGTCATATCTTCATTCCTCAAGTTTTTCCGAGTTTGCCCCGCCTCCTTAATTTTGATTGACAGCTCCTCGCCTTCCCCCAGCACACAAAATTCCGCTCTTGTGCATTGATGTCAACTTCTGGTGTGTGCGCACAAAGGGACACCGGATTTTTACCAAAAAAGGCGAAAGCTGATTGCAGACCGTTATTTACAGTCAGAGGAGGAGTTTAGGAGAAGGGATAACGCCAATGAACTTTTGATAGCAGCGGCCAGTGAGGGATAAGTAAAGTTCAATAGGTGAAATGCTGGTGACAGGTTCCTTTTAACTATAATCGCTACCATTCAGGTCATATAAAAAAAAACGTTCCTTACAGCCAGTTTTATGCCTCAGGTGAATAAATACACTTTCACTTAAAATCAAGCTCTTGAAATGAAAAATCACTTCCTGACACTGGGCTATCCCGTGAGGTCCTTGATAAAGCTATAGTGAGAGCTCGGTCCCTGATAAAATAAAAAAATGGATAAGGAAAAAAAAAAGATTTGTTCCGTCGTTCCAGTAGAGCCCGATTAGTGAGAGGATAAAATGGATAATAAGAAAAAATTGGCATATTGTAGAATCTGATCCTTCTCTAACAGAGCTAGCATTGCGTAAACCAATCATCTCGTTCAGAAGATGCAAGAATCTTAAGGATAATTTGATCAGAGGCAAATTGTACACATACGAGGAGAGACAAATATCTAAGATTTGGTGCTATTGTAAATTGCGTTCAAGATTTTATTACCTGCAGATCTGACTACGTACTCTATTCTCTTTTTTTGCCCTTGCAGATTCTTCTACATAGGTAAGACTGTATGTCACTTTTTTGTAAGGATCCATGAACACATTTGATCATTTGAAACGGGTAAGGGATGCACCAAAGGAAATACACAATTTCAGGTAGGCCTATGGAGCGGACCCAAGATTGCTGAGTTTTGCCGCTATTGAATGTGTAACTAGGATGTTATGAGCAATACACATGCATACCTGTTACAGCACGTTGGGTCATTAGATCAGAAGCAGAAGGAGTACTAGGACTATATGATCGGAAAGCTCTAAGTCTTTTTTTATGAATGGCATGCAGCATTGTTGTAGAAGGTAATACTGACACTTTATGGGCTGCATTTGAGTTTTTAAAAGATTTGTAACAATTAACTCATGTATATTTTTATTTGATTAATGGTGATTATAAGTAACCTGTGTTGTGGGTGGTACAGACAGGGCCAGGATTGTGCAAAATGGTCTTCGCTCGTTAGGGTTTTGTCTGCTATCCTGATGTCTTAAAAGGAATATAGGACTAATATAACTGCTGGTGTCGCGAGTTTTTTTACTTTTTTATGTAACTAACATTGACTTTTGCGGCTTCCGGAAGCAGCGCCCGATGACGTAGGCACATATGACGTGCACTGCTGATGCTCTGAGCCAGGGTCTGTGGGGAATGCTGAGGATAACACTACACCCACGTGTACTTAAGCCAGCGACGCCGTTGGCGTTTGGAGCCAATGGAGTGTGCTTGCCCTATCCTGCTCTAAACCCTCCTGCATGGAATAAGCTCCTATTCGAACACTGGACACGAAGATGAATGGATGGGGGGGGATGCATGGCCGTACTCTGTGTCACTTCATCTAGTCTCTGAACAAACGGGGAGAACAAAATCAGAGTTTGCAGTCCGTTATTTTGCCTATTTATTCCTGCGGTGTATGCCCTGTGGATATAAAGATTACGGTCTCTGTTCGCAGAGAACTGCTACTGTAATTGGCACCCATTCAGAGTCCGAAGAACCAGCAAAGTGTGCCCCACCGGGACAGTTTACATCAAGAACAGTTTGTCTGTAATTGGGGCTCTTTAACGGTTTACTGCAAGGTTATGTGCACACGATGAGAGGCTTTTACGTCTGAAAAGACAGACTGTTTTCAGGAGAAAACGTAAAAGCTCCTCCTCGTAATATGCGAGGCGTCTGTGACGCTCGTAAATCTTGAGCTGCTCTTCATTGACTTCAATGAAGAACGGCTCAAATTACGTTGCAAAGAAGTGTCCTGCACTTCTTTGCCGAGGCAGTCAATTTACGCGTCATCGTTTGACAGCTGTCAAACGACGATGCGTATATTACAGGTCGTCTGCACAGTACGTCGGCAAACCCATTCAAATGAATGGGCAGATGAATGGGTCGGGTGAACCCAGCCTAAGGCACTATAATAATCCTTTCTCAAATAATAACGAATATTTGCTGCTTTGGGAGCATCACATGATAAGGAATGCAGTATTATAAGCAGTCTACCTACAGTGAAGGAAATAAGTATTTGATCCCTTGCTGATTTTGTAAGTTTGTCCACTGTCAAAGACATGAACAGTCTAGAATTTTTAGGCTAGGTTAATTTTACCAGTGAGAGATAGATTATATATAAAAAAAAAAAAAGAAAATCTCATAGTCACAATTATATATATTTTTTTGCATTGTGCACAGAGAAATAAGTATTTGATCCCTTTGGCAAACAAGACTTAATACTTGGTGGCAAAACCCTTGTTGGCAAGCACAGCAGTCAGACGGTTTTTGTAGTTGATGATAAGGTTTGCACACATGTTAGATGGAATTTTGTCCCACTCCTCTTTGCAGATCATCTGTAAATCATTAAGATTTCGAGGCTGTCGCTTGGCAACTCGGATCTTCAGCTCTCTCCATAAGTTTTCGATGGGATTAAGGTCTGGAGACTGGCTAGGCCACTCCATGACCTTAATGTGCTTCTTTTTGAGCCACTCCTTTGTTGCCTTGGCTGTATGTTTCGGGTCATTGTCGTGCTGGAAGACCCAGCCACGAGCCATTTTTAATGTCCTGGTGGAGGGAAGGAGGTTGTCACTCAGGATTTGACGGTACATGGCTCCATCCATTCTCCCATTGATGCGGTGAAGTAGTCCTGTGCCCTTAGCAGAGAAACACCCCCAAAGCATAATGTTTCCACCTCCATGCTTGACAGCGGGGACGGTGTTCTTTGGGTCATAGGCAGCATTTCTCTTCCTCCAAACATGGCGAGTTGAGTTAATGCCAAAGAGCTCAATTTTAGTCTCATCTGACCACAGCACCTTCTCCCAATCACTCTCAGAATCATCCAGATGTTCATTTGCAAACTTCAGACGGGCCTGTATATGTGCCTTCTTGAGCAGGGGGACCTTGCGAGCACTGCAGGATTTTAATCCATTACGGCGTAATGTGTTACCAATGGTTTTCTTGGTGACTGTGGTTCCAGCTGCCTTGAGATCATTAACAAGTTCGCCCCATGTAGTTTTCGGCTGAGCTCTCACCTTCCTCAGGATCAAGGATACCCCACGAGGTGAGATTTTGCATGGAGCCCCAGATCGATGTCAATTGACAGACATTTTGTATGTCTTCCATTTTCTTACTATTGCACCAACAGTTGTCTCCTTCTCACCCAGCATCTTACTTATAGTTTTTTAGCCCATTCCAGCCTTGTGCAAGCTCTTTGGTCTTGCCCATGTTGTAGAGGTTAGAGTCAGACTGATTAATTGAGTCTGTGGACAGGAGTCTTTTATACAGGTGACCATTTAAGATAGCTGTCTTTAATGCAGGCACCAAGTCGATTTGGAGCGTGTAACTGGTCTGGAGGAGGCTGAACTCTTAATGGTTGGTAGGGGATCAAATACTTATTTCTCTGTGGACAATGCAAATAAATATATATAATTTTGACTATGTGATTTTCTTTTTTTTTTTTTTTTTAATATAATCTATCTCTCACTGGTAAAATTAACCTAGCCTAAAATTTCTAGACTGTTCATATCTTTGACAGTGGGCAAACTTACAAAATCAGCAAGGGATCAAATACTTATTTCCTTCACTGTATATCTAACTGGGAGTCTTTAATGGGTTCTTACAAGGCTCTATAATATCTCTTTTTAAATAAAAATTAATATCTGACTCTTTTGGGTGTATCTCATAAGGAATGCAGTATTATATTTAACAAAGTTTTTGTTGTTCGTAAATGTTACAAAGAAAAATAGACATTAGCATTCAAACATCCTCCAATACACTAAAGGTACTATGTTAATCAAATCTTCAAAATAACGTCCAGAAGTCTCAAATTGAGGAGAGTTATGGCATGCACTCAGGAGAAAATGTTGTTTACGTTTTATCATGTCGTATATAAAAAAAAGTGAGGGGGGATCATAAGAATAAAGGGAAGGGGTAGGAGGGTGGACAGGGGATGTTTTTTGCAATGCCATTAACATAAAAAAGACATAAAGCTGCGAAATATCTTACCAAATCTCTATATCACATCTCTATATTACATCTATGCTCACCTCTGTGGCAGATGTGAGCATGTTGGTCACCTGGAAGCTCGTATTAGAGATCTGGAGGAGCAGAATGCAACACTGAGGAGGATAGACAATCTTGAGCTGAGCTTGCTGCTCACGGAGCATGCAGTTAGTGGGTTAGAACTGGAGGGTGAAGACATGGGTGAGCAGGATCAGGTAAGTAGCTGGGTTAATGTAGTTAGGGGCAGTAGAAAGGGGTCAAAGAAAAGGAAGGCCGATCCGGTTTCTGACATTCCAGGCAAAATTTCCAAGTTGGGTGATGATGCGAGGGTGTCAGTCTCAGAAATGGCAGCCCTAGTGGATACTGATCTCTCTAACAGCCGGGAGAACAGCCCATCTAGTAGTCGGTGGGATGGTAATGCAGGTAAGCCAAGACAATTGATAGTCGTAGGGGATTCTATAATCAGGAAGACGGATAGAATAATTTATCGCCAAGACCACCTCAACCGAATGGTTTGCTGTCTCCCTGGTGCTAGGGTTCGGCATGTGGTGGAACGGGTGGACAAATTGCTGGGAGGGGCTGGTGATGATCCAGCTGTCGTGGTCCATGTCGGTACCAACGACAGAATAAATGGTAGGTGGAGGAGCCTTAAGAATAATTTTAAAGAACTAGGATACAAGCTGAAGGGAAGGACCTCCAAAGTAGTATTCTCAGGAATACTGCCTGTGCCATGCGCATCACAGGAAAGACAGCGGGAGCTCAGGGAGTTAAATGCATGGCTGAAGTCTTGGTGTAGAGGAGAAGGATTTGGGTTCCTAGAGCACTGGGCTGACACTTCATTGGGGTACAAACTGTATTCTGCAGTTGATTTGCACCTAAATGGAAGGGGGTCCGCTGTGCTGGGGGAGAGAATTCTAGCTGGGGTGGCGGAGTATTTAAACTAGGGCTGAGGAGGGAGGTCAATGTAGAAAAAAAAGGGGTAGCCAGGTTAGAGAGGGGTCAGACTATATTGGTGGGGGGAGAAACAGAATGTGGGGAGAGGACTAGACAACAAGATAAGGAGATCCTTTCGTTACAAAACATCAGTGTAAATAAAAAGGCCCGATTAATATCAAATCACATTTCTGATAATAAAAGTGAAAAACTGACAGGCAAGTTAAAGTGTATGTTCACAAATGCCAGAAGTCTAGCAAGCAATATGGGGGAGCTGGAGGCCTTGATAATGGTAGAAAATATAGATATAGTTGGTGTTGCTGAAACATGGCTGGACTCTTCACATGACTGGGCTGTAAATCTACAGGGTTTTACACTTTTTCGGAAAGACAGAACAAATAGGAAAGGAGGTGGTGTATGTCTGTATGTGAGAAATGATATGAAGGCGAGTGTGAAAGAGACAATAGTGGGTGAATACTGTGAGGAGGTTAAAACCTTGTGGGTGGAACTAGAAAGGGAGGTAAACACTGAAAAAATTACTTTTGGTGTCATCTATAGACCCCCCAATATAACTGAGGAGATGGAAGTTCAGCTATATAAACAGATGGAGCGGGCTGCACAGGCGGGTACTGTAGTGATAATGGGAGATTTTAATTTCCGGGATATTAATTGGTGTCATGGTTCGGCTTCAACTGCAAAGGGGAGACATTTCCTCAACCTGTTGCAGGAAAATTTTATGGGCCAGTTTGTGGAAGACCCGACTAGAGGTGAAGCTCTATTGGATCTGGTCATTTCTAATAATGCAGATCTTGTTGGGAATGTCAATGTTCGTGAAAACCTCGGTAACAGTGATCATAATATAGTTACATTTTACCTATACTGTAAAAAACAAACGCAGGCTGGGAGGGCAAAAACATTTAATTTTAAGAGAGCCAATTTCCCCAGGATGAGGGCTGCAATTCAGGATATGGACTGGGAAGAACTATTGTCAAATAATGGAACAAATGATAAATGGGAGATTTTCACATCTACTTTGAGTTATTATAGTGCAAAATTTATTCCTATAGGTAACAAGTATAAACGACTCAAATTAAAACCCACATGGCTTACACCTTCTGTGAAAGGGGCAATACACGACAAAAAAAGGGCATTTAAAAAATACAAATCTGAGGGTACAGCTGTAGCCTTTGTAAAATATAAAGAGCTTAATAAAATCTGTAAAAATGTAATAAAATTAGCAAAAATACAAAATGAAAGGCAGGTGGCCAAGGATAGTAAAACAAATCCCAAAAAATTCTTCAAGTATATAAATGCTAAAAAGCCAAGGTCTGAACATGTAGGACCCCTAGATAATGGTAATGGGGAGTTGATCACAGGGGATCAAGAGAAGGCAGAGTTACTAAATGGGTTCTTTAGCTCTGTATATACAACAGAAGAAAGAGCAGCTGATGTAGCCGGTGCCAGTGCTGTTAATATATCAGTTGATATACTGAAATGGATGAATGTAGATATGGTCCAAGCTAAATTAAATAAAATAAATGTGCACAAGGCCCCGGGACCAGATGGGTTACACCCTAGAATTCTTAAAGAGCTTAGTTCAGTTATTTCTGTCCCCCTTTTCATAATATTCAGAGAATCTCTAGTGACTGGTATAGTGCCAAGGGACTGGCGCAGCGCAAATGTGGTGCCTATTTTCAAAAAGGGCTCTAGGTCTTCCCCGGGTAATTATAGACCAGTAAGCTTAACATCCATCGTGGGGAAAATGTTTGAGGGGCTATTGAGGGACTATATACAGGATTATGTGACAATAAATAGCATTATAAGTGACAGCCAGCACGGTTTTACGAAGGACAGAAGTTGTCAAACTAACCTAATCTGTTTTTATGAAGAGGTGAGCAGAAGTCTAGACAGAGGGGCCGCTGTGGATTTAGTGTTTTTGGACTTTGCAAAGGCATTTGACACTGTCCCCCATAGACGCCTAATGGGTAAATTAAGGACTATAGGTTTAGAAAATATAGTTTGTAATTGGATTGAGAATTGGCTCAAGGACCGTATCCAGAGGGTTGTGGTCAATGATTCCTACTCTGAATGGTCCCCAGTTATAAGTGGTGTACCCCAGGGTTCAGTGCTGGGACCACTATTATTCAACTTATTTATTAATGATATAGAAGATGGGATTAATAGCACTATTTCTATTTTTGCAGATGACACCAAGCTATGTAATATAGTTCAGTCTATGGAAGATGTTCATGAATTGCAGGCAGATTTAAACAAACTAAGTGTTTGGGCGTCCACTTGGCAGATGAAGTTTAATGTAGATAAATGTAAAGTTATGCATCTGGGTACCAACAACCTGCATGCATCATATGTCCTAGGGGGAGCTTCACTGGCGGATTCACTTGTTGAGAAGGATCTGGGTGTACTTGTAAATCATAAACTCAATAACAGCATGCAGTGTCAATCAGCTGCTTCAAAGGCCAGCAGGATATTGTTGTGTATTAAAAGAGGCATGGAATCACGGGACAGGGATCTAATATTACCACTTTACAAAGCATTAGTGAGGCCTCATCTAGAATATGCAGTTCAGTTCTGGGCTCCAGTTCATAGAAAGGATGCCCTGGAGTTGGAAAAAATACAAAGAAGAGCAACGAAGCTAATTAGGGGCATGGAGAATTTAAGTTATGAGGAAAGATTGAAAGAATTAAACCTATTTAGCCTTGAAAAAAGACGACTAAGGGGGGACATGATTAACTTATATAAATATATTAATGGCACATACAAAAAATATGGTGAAATCCTGTTCCTTGTAAAACCCCCTCAAAAAACAAGGGGGCACTCCCTCCGTCTGGAGAAAAAAAGGTTCAAGCTGCAGAGGCGACAAGGCTTCTTTACCGTGAGAACTGTGAATCTATGGAATAGCCTACCGCAGGAGCTGGTCACAGCAGGGACAGTAGATGGCTTTAAAAAAGGGTTAGATAATTTCCTAGAACAAAAAAATATTAGCTCCTATGTGTAGAAATTTTTCCTTCCCTTTTCCCGTCCCTTGGTTGAACTTGATGGACATATGTCTTTTTTCAGCCGTACGAACTATGTAACTATGAAGCGTCCGTATTTATTCCATAGTTCCCAGTTTCTGACAAATTTAGAGTGGGTGTGGGTGTCCCAGTGGGCAATCTGTTCAAATCTATAAATTTGGTCACATTTGCTAATCTAATGTGACATGGTGGGTGGTGTCGTCTGCTTCCAAAACAATGGAACCAATAATCGAGCTGCGGCCAGTAAACAATTGATAAGGTTTTTAATATATCTTGAACATTTGAGTTCTACTACTAAACCCAACAAACAAGTTTTGGGGGAATAGGGGTTGTGTAATCTTTGAAATTTCATCACTAACAGATTTCCAGAATGGTTTAATCTCAGAGAATCCCCACCAGATATGGTACAGAGATCCAGCATTGCACTTAGATCTACAGCTCAGCGGGTTAACATTAGGAAACATTTTATGCAATCTCTGGGTGTAATACCATCTCATAATAAGCTTGTAATTGTTTTCTTGTGTTCTGACACAACGGGAGAATTTGGGGGTTAAGTATCTCAAAACCCTAATTTCCACACTTGTAAATTTAATTTGTAAATCCTTTTCCCATGGGGTCAAAAATGAGAGGACTGGTTTTTTAGGGATAACTAGTAGAAGATTATATAGAAGTGAAAGTGGTCTACATGGATCATTTGTCACCAGTACAAGCCTTTCGAAATCAGTATGGTGTCTGAAAACCGAGGATTTGTGGGGAATAGACATAATGGATTTCCAAAGGAAATGTAATTGCATAAAAGTTAGAGCACTCAGACGGGAGTCTTTCTGAAGTTATGAGAAAGGTGGGAATAAATCATCTGGACAGACATCCGTAACAAAAACAGTTATACTTTTACCTGATGCAGTCAAAGTGGTTCTAAATTCTGTCTGAGAATTTTCTAGGAAATCTCTGACCTGAAGTATCTGAGAAGGTGAAAGGGCTAAAATTCCCTTAATCCCAGATTTATGCCAGATGTGGAGAGTGGCTTTCGTTAATACATTTAGAGGAGACGAAGCTTGTATGATTTTGGCACTATCCATGAATAATAGGGACCTGAAGGGAATGGTTGACATCAAGGAATACAGTAGTATAAACAGCCTTCCTATATGTATTCAGGACTGTAATGGGTCACTACAAGGATCTATAATATCCCTTTTCAAATAAGAATTAATATTTGCCTCTTTTGGGAGTATCTCATGATAAGGTATGCACTACTATAAGCAGAGGTTAAATATAGGAAGGGAGAGGTAAAGGAGAAAATAAAGCAGATCGTTGATCAGTGGTCTCTGATCAAGAAGGGTTAAAACCCCAAGGAGTAATGGCCACAATGGCTGACTGCTGAACCTATTTAAATGCTGAATGAGGGATCCGGTTATCTGCTGCACCTATGTAACAACAGACTTTTTATTCCTCTCTGTGGTGTGCCACTTTAAATAAGAGGTCTCAAGGAGAGACAAAGACTAAGGAGAATACGAAGATAGAGAAAGGGGACTGACTTGTTGAACTCAATGCTCAGTTATGAGTTTATGACAAATTCAACGGAATTTAATGTTCTTATTGCTTCTATATGTACATATTGATCAAGTTATTGTGTATTGATTAAACCGGTAGGCGGGTGGAATTTATATGGGAGAGGAGGATATGCAGAGCATAAAAAAAGAGGAGGGAAAAGACAAAAGGAAAATAGATTTGTAATATAGAATAAGCATGGGTATAGGCGTAAAGGTTAGGAGGTGTGCGCGGTCACAGAGGAGGGTGTGTGTTGTTTTTTTTTCTTTTTTAATTATTTTTTTTTTGTGTGTTATGGCCTTGAAAGTAAACATGTCATCATACCTAAAGGTCTGCAATCTGGCAAAGCTACCAGGAACGTAGCAGCGGACACTCCGAGTAGAGAGTGCATGAAAAGCGCCCCGGAAAAAAACAACGGCATTAAATAGCAGACCCATATCAATTTCATCAGGACCTCGAGGGGAAGAAAGTCCATCTTATAGATCCCTTGCACAGAATTATAGTGTAAAAGAAATTGCAGAATCAGTGGTGAGAGAAATTCTCTCAATGTTGAATGAAACTATTGACAGTGCCATTACAAAGGCCTTTGCTAAGGTGAATTTGGATTTGGAAGCTCACCAAGAACGGATTGAAAATCTGGAGCAGAAAATGGCAACAATGGAAGATGAGGTGAAGAACCTTCATTCTCAACTCCAGGAAATGCAAAAAGAAAACAAGAAAATCAAAGAGAAAGTTAAAACATCCAGACAGAACAATATCCGTATCATAGGGATACCGGAAAAAGTTTCTTTTACTCTGTTGAAAAATATAATATCAAAGCACTAAGGCCTCTTTCACATCTGCGTTGGAAGCTCTGTTAGGGGCATCCGGCCGAGATTAGCCGAGACAATAGCGCAGTATTATATAAAAGTCAATGGGTTCCGTCGGCTGCCAGTGGTTCCGTGATGCAATGGAACCGTTGCTTCAATTATTCCCTTGTTCTGCTCTGACGGAGCGGGACAACGGAAAGTCACAACGCAGGTTTGAACATAGCCTTACTAGCCTTACCACAGATTCTGGGATTAAACAGAGAAGTAAAGGTTGAAAGAACTCCTAGACTGGGCCCTAACCCATCTGGTGGAGAAACCACAAGACCCAGAGTGGTAATAGCCAAAATTTTGGACTACCAAGATAAATTTGAAATGCTTAGTGCATACAGGAAGAAGAAAGATGTATCATGGGAAGGTGCGAGACTTCATGGCAGAACTTCATTAACCCCTTCCCGCCGCAGCCATTTTTCAGATTTTCAATTTCATTTGTTCCTTTCCACCTTCCAAAAGCCATAATTGTTTTATTTTTCATCTATATAGTCCTATGAGGGCTTGATTTCTGTGGGACGAGTTGTAGTTTTTCGTAGCGCCATTTACTTTGCCATATAATGTCCTAGGAAACGGGAAAAAAATATTTGTGGGGTAGAAAATGAAAAAAAACAGTGATTCCTCCATTGTTTTTTGTGCTTCGTTTTTACGGAATTCACTGTGCATTTAAAACAACATGTTAACTTTATTCTGAGGGTCTGTACGATTACGGCGATACCATATATATATAGTTTTCACTATATTTTACTACTTTTACAAGTAAAAAAACTAAGTGTAAAATTTTTTATTTATTTTGTGTCGCCAATTTCTGACAGCCATAACTTTTTTTATTTTTCCGTCAATTAAGTGGTATGAGGGCTTATTTTTCTGCGGGATAAGCTGTAGTTTTTAATAATACCATTTTGGGGTACATGCGAGGTTTTGATCACTTTGTATTCCATTTTTTGTGGGAGGTGAGGTGACCAAAAAATAGCGATTCTACTATTATAGCGACATTTATTTATTTTTTTTATGGCGTACACCGTGCGGGTTAAATAATGATGTATTGTAGTAGTTCGGAATAGTTATTTTTTTTACAATGCTCTAGGTGGAAAATGGGAAAAGCGGGGTTTTTTGAACTTTTAATATAAAAATTTTTTTAGCTAAAAAACAACAACTTTATTTGACTCATTTTTGCTTTTTTTTTTATTAGTCCCCCAAGGGGACTTCAACCAGCGATCGTTGGATCGCTTGCACTATATACACTGCAATACTAATGTATTGCAGTATATCGTCTTTCTGCCAGGCTTCTGCCAGGGCTTAATAGGAGAACAAAGATGGCAGACCTGGGGGCCGTCATTAGGCCCCCAGGCTGCCATAGCAACCATCGCCACCCCGCGAATGCATTGTGGGAGGTGCGATGAGCTGCTAGAGGGGGTTGCCCCCCTCTTTCTAACGATTTAAATGCCACTGTTGCTATTGACCGCAGCATTTAAAGGGTTAAACTAGCGGGGTCGCTCTCGTAACATACAGCCGACACCCGCATCGTATGGAGCAGGTTCACTGCGTGAGCTCGTTCCATGCTTCCCCCTACCCGGCTATGACGTATGGATACGTCAAATGTCGGGAAGCGATTAAAGGGATAATCCGGTTACAAAAACGTACCCGCTATCCGTAGGGTAAGGAGTAACTTGCTGATCGGTGGGGGGCCGAGCTGTCGGACACCCACCGAAGTTGCTCGAACCCCAAGTTTGAAACGAGCGGCAGGTCGCTCATGCACACTGCCGTTCCATTCATTCTCTATGGCAGCGTCAGAAAAAGCACTCGGCAATCTCCGGCTATCTCTATCTCCAATAGAGAATGAATGGAGCGACAGTGCGCATTTTGCGACCTGCCGCTCGGTTCAAACTTCGAGTTCGGGCAACTTCGGGCTCCCTGTTCTCGTAAACGGTGGGGTCCGGGCTTTTGGACACCCACCGATGAGCAAGTTACCCCTTACCCTACGGATAGGGGTTAACTTGTTGTAACCGGAATACCCCTTTAAGGATAATGTGATTCATCAGGAACAACCTATTCACCTATGAGAAACTGCTAAAGCGGTGCTGAGAGGAAAAATAATATCATACACTGCTGCAATAAAGAAGAAACCGGATGAAAAACATATACAGCTAAGCAAATTATATAGGTTAGTCTCTCTAAGATTTAGACATCAACTGACCATTTAAAATAGGATGGCAATGTTCTAAATTAAAACTATGTATGAATACCACTTGGACAAAATACAGAGATCTTATTCCTCGGCTAAGGAATAAAGGATGTTTCTATGGGGGAACAAGTCTGGTAGGTTGATCTCAAATCTAATTAAAAGGCGGGAGGATGGAACAAATATAATGACGATAAGGAACGAGAATGGTGAAGTGGTTACATAAAATAAAAATATAAACCAGCTTATAACACAATTTTATAAGAAGTTATATGAAAGAAAGGACGCAGACCTAGAAGGCATGGATTTATTTCTTAAGGGGGTGGAAATCCTGCATATTTCAGAAGAACAGTGGGTTTGTTTGACAGCACCAATATCTAGAGCAGAAGTGAGTGATGCATCCTGGCCTGGATGGATAAACAGAATTTTTTCAGACCATGAGCTCTCAAATAGTCCAAAATCTGTTTGATGTGTATAATAAGATATTTTTGGAGGTAGCTCTTTTGGAAATTGGGAACATGGCATTTATTAACCCCTTCAAGACACAGCCTATTTTGGCCTTAAGGACAGCCGTTTTTTTTTTTAAATCTGACATGTTACTTTATGTGGTAATAACGTTGGAATGCTTTTACCTATCCAAGCGATTCTGAGATTGTTTTCTCGTGACATGTTGTACTTTATGTTAGTGAAAAAATGTTGTCGATAATTTTGGTATTTATTTCTGAAAAACACCACAATTTAGAGAAAAAAAATTAGCAAAAATTTGCATTTTTCTAAATTTAAACATATCTGCTTGTAAAACATATAGTAATACCACACAAAATAGTTACTAGTTAACATTTCCCATATGTCTACTTTATGTTTGCATCGTTTTTTGAACGTCCTTTTATTTTTCTAGGACGTTACAAGGCTTAGAACTTTAGCAGCAATTTCTCATATTTTAAAGAAAATTTCAAAAGGCTATTTTTTCAGGGACCTGTTCAGTCTGAGTTGGCTTTGAGGGCCTTATATATTAGAAAATCCCCAATAGTCACCCCATTTTGAAAACTGCACCCCTCAAGGTATTCGAATCAGCATTCACAAAGTGTTTTAACCCTTTAGGCGGTTCACAGGAATTAAAGCAAAGTAGAGGTGAAATTTACAAATTTCACTTTTTTCGCAGAAATTAATTTCTAATATATTTTTTTTTTGGAACACAGAAGGTTTTACCAGAGAAATGCAACTCCATATTTATTGCCCAGATTCTGCAGTTTTTAGAAATATCCCACATGTGGCCCTAGTGTGATAATGGACTGAAGCACCGGCCTCAGAAGCAAAGGAGCACCTAGTGGATTTTGGGCCTCCTTTTTTTTAGAATATATTTTAGGCACCTTGTCAGGTTTGAAGAGGTCTTGTGGTGCCAAAACAGTGGAAACACCCCAAAAGTTACCCCATTTTGGAAACTATACCCCTCAAGGAATTTATCTAGGTGTATAGTTAGCATTTTGACCTCACAGGTTTTTCGCTAAATTTATTAGAATTAGTCTGTAAAAATGAAAATCTACTTTTTTCTGAAAAAACATAGAAATTTTTAATATTTACAAGAAATAATAAAGAAAATGCACCCCAACATATGTAAAGCAATGTCTCCCGATTACGGTAATATCCCATATGTGGTAATAAACTGCTGATTGGACCCACAGCAAGGCTCAGAAGGGAAGGAGCGCCATTTGGATTTTGTAGCACGGATTTTGGTGGATTGGTTTTCGGTTCCATGTCGCGTTTGCAACCCCCTGGAGGGACCAAAACAGGGGAAACCCTCCAAAAGTGACCCCATTTTGGAAACGACACCTCTCAAGGAATTTATCTAGGGGTATAGTTAGCATTTTGACCACACAGGTTTTTCACTAAATATATTGGAATTAGTCTGTTAAAATTTAAATCTACTTTTTTTCTGAAAAAACATAGAAATTTTTAATATTTACGAGGAATAATGAAGAAAATCACCCCAACATTTTTAAAGCAATGTCTCCTGATTACAGCAATATCCCATATGTGGTAATAAACTGCTGATTGGACCCACAGCAGGGCTCAGAAGGGAAGGAGTGCCATTTGGATTTTGCTGGATTGGTTTTCGGTGCCATGTCGCGTTTGCAACGCCCTGGAGAGACCAAAACAGGGGAAACCCCCCAAAAGTGACCCCATTTTGGAAACGACACCTCTCAAGGAATTTATCTAGGGGTATAGTTAGCATTTTGACCACACAGGTTTTTTGCAGAATTTAGTGGAATTAGGCAGTGAAAATGAAAATCAACTTTTTTTCTGAAAAAGCATAGAAATTTTAAATTTTTACAAGGAATAAAGGAAAAAAAGAACCACAACATTTGTAAAGCATTTTCTCCTGATTACGGCAATACCCCATATGTGGTAATAAACTGCTGATTGGACCCATGGCAGCGCTCAGAAGGGAAGTAGCGCCATTTGGATTTTGGAGCACGAATTTTGATGGATTTTTTTTCGGTGCCATGCCGCCTTTGCAACGCCCTGGAGAGACCAAAACAGTGGAAGCCTCCCAAGTTACCCCATTTTGGAAACACCCCTCAAATAATTTTTCTAGGGGTATAGTGAGAATATAGACTCCACGTGTCTTTTGCAGAATTTATTAGAATTAGGCGGAGAAAATTAATATCACAATTTTTTTCCACTAAAATGTTGCATTTTCTCATTTTCACAAGGGATAAATTAGAAATAAACAACCAATTTTTGTAAAGCAATTTCTCCCGAGTACGGAAATACCCCACATGGGGTCATACATTTTTTTCATTAGAAATGAATTAACCCTTTCAGGACTGATCCATTTTTTGCTTTCTTATTTTCGTTTTTCACTGCCCGCCTTCCAAGAGCCATAACTTTTTTATTTTTCCGTCAGTAGAGTGATGTGAGGGCTTATTTCCTGCGGGAGGAATTGTAGTTTCTATTGATACCATTTAAAGTGAAATAAAAAGTACTGGGAAATTGAAAAAAAATAGGAAAATATAGGAATATAGGAAAAAAATCTGATTCCATTTTTGGGGGTTTTCGTTTTTACAGCTTTCACCGTGCGGTAAAAACGAAAACTACAGCGATTTTGGCAGTTTAAATTATTTAAGTTTTTTACGGTGTTCACCGTGTGAGTTAAATAATGGCATATTGTAATAGTTCGGCCTTTTACGGACGTAGCGATATCAATTCTGTTTATTTTTTTACATTACTTTTGAAGAAAAATGGGAAAAGTTTTTTTTTGTAACTTTTTTTTCTTTCTCACTACTAATAACTTTAATTCTTCTATACATTTTATTAGTCCCCTTAGGGGACTTGTACCAGCGATCATTGGATCGCGGGTACAATATGCTGCGATACTAATGTATTGCAGTATATTGTTATTTTTACAGGCTTCTGTAACCGCACGATCGCTGTTCCTGTTCCTTAGTCCTGGGTGTCAGCTCTAATACACAGCCGACACCCGCAGCGTATGGAGCGGGCTCAGCACGTGAGCCCGCTCCATTCATCACCCCCGCACCATGACGTGCTATTAAGTCATAGTGCTCAAAGGGGTTAATGAACAGCGGATGGTGTGAATATTACAATTTTGCACTGATGTGCCATTTTAGTGCATAATATGTTGTGCCCAGTTTGTGCCACTGAAGACAAATACCTCATAAAACGTTAAGCGGGTCCTCCCGGTTATGGTGATGCCATATATGTGGGCGCAAACTGCTGTTTGGGCACGCTGTAGGGCTCAGAACGGAGGGAGCGACATTTTGCCTTTGGAGCGCAGATTTTGCTTGGTAGTTTTTCTGTTTTGGGTTTCGCTGGTATTTCAGTTTATAATGTGGGGGCATATGTAATCTGTGCGGAGAACATCAGGGCATAATAAGAGGGTATAAAAATGCGGTAAATAAATAATTCATAGATGTGTGGTCAGTGTCGCACTGAAAATGGTGTCGGATGTTACCCGCTTTTAGAACGCTCTGCACATTTTGCATCGCCATATTCTGAGAGCCAGAACTTCTTTATTTTTTCACCACCGGAGCAGTGTGAGGGCTTATTTGTGACGGGACAATCTGTACTTTTCATTGGTACCATTTTGGGGTACATGTGATTTTTTTTGATCACTTTTTATTACATTTTTTTGCAAGCCGGGTGACCAAAAACAAGCAATTCTGACAATGTTTTTTAGTTTATTTTTTGCGGCGTTCACCGTGTGCTATAAATGACCATTATATTTTATTCTGCGGGTCGGTACGATTACGGCGATACCCTATGTATATAGGTTTTTTTATGTTTTGCAGCGTTTGCGCAATAAAATCTCTTTTTTATAAAATAATTTATTTTCTGTCACCATATTCTGAGAGCCGTAACTTTTTTATTTTTCAGTCAAAAAAAGCTGTGTAAGGGCTTGTTTTTTGCGGGACGGGTTGTAGTTTTTATCGGTATTATTTTCGGGTACATGCGACTTTTTGATCACTTTTTATTCTCTATTTTGGGTGGGGTGGTGACCAAAAAATAGCGATTCTGGTGTCGTTTTTTATTGATTTTTTTTTGGGTGTTCATCGTGCGGGAAAAATAACATTATAGTTTTATAGCTGGGGTCGTTACGAACGCGGTGATACCAGATATGTGTACTTTTTTTAACGTGTTCATTTTATTCCTATAATGAAAGACTTATTATAGGAAAAAAATGAAGTGTTTGTTTATATAACTTATAAGTTTTATTTTTACACTTTTTTTAAAACATTTTTATTCTTTTTTTTTACTTTTTTTACTTGTCCCACTAGGGGACACTTAGACTTGCAGCTTTGATCGCTGCTGGAGTACATTACACTACACACGTAGTGTGATGTACTCCAACTGTCATTGTGACGTGACAGTCACACTGACAGGATGCCTCGGAGGACCGGCAGGAGGCTGCTCCTCCGAGGCTTCCGTACATGGCAACCCGGAGGTCATTATCTGACCTCCGATTGCCACGACAAGCATCGGTAGCCCCCACGATCACTTCGTGGGGGCTGTCGATGTGCTTCAAACCACTTAAATGCGGCGACGGCAATCCGTCGCCACATTTATGGGGTTAATTGCCGAAATCAGCGGCGATGGTCCGCTGACCGGCAAGGCTGGAGTGTCAGCTGTCAGGGACAGCTGACCTCCCGGTTCCCGGACACTGTCCGTTAGGACAGTGTGCGCCGGGAACTACTCCGCAATAGTACGTCCTGGTGCGGGAACTAACCCCTCTGCAGGACGTACTATTGCGGCGCAGCGCAGGAAGAGGTTAAAGTAAAAGTCCAACTGGGCGTGTATTATGTGTGTTACATCTGGGCGTGTTTACTTCTTTTACTAGCTGGGCGTTCTGACGAGAAGTATCATCTACTTCTCTTCAGAACACCCAGCTTCTGGCAGTGCAGACACAGCGTGTTCTTGAGAGATCACGCTGTGTTGTCACTCACTTCCTGCCCCAGGTCCTGCATCATGTCGGACGAGCGAGGACACATCGGCACCAGAGGCTACAGTTGATTCTGCAGCAGCATCGGCGTTTGCAGGTAAGTCGATGTAGCTACTTACCTGCTGATGCTGCTGCAGAATCAACTGTAGCCTCTGGTGCCGATGTGGCCGACACAATGCAGGACCTGGGGCAGGAAGTGAGTGACGTCACAGCGTGATCTCTCGAGAACACGCTGTGTGTCTGCACTGCCAGAAGCTGGGCGTTAACGAACAGAAGAGGATGATGCTGATTCGTCAGCATCATACACTCCCATTCCCAACGCCCAGCTAGTAAAAAATTAAAAACGCCCCGATGTACGCACATAATACACGCCCAGTTGGACTTTTACTTTAAACACGCCCAGTTGGACTTTAGCAAGCCTCATTTGCATAAATACAAAAATGGTCATAACTTGGCCAAAAATGCTCGTTTTTTAAAAATAAAAACGTTACTCTTATCTACATTGCAGCGCCGATCTGCTGCAATAGCAGATAGGGGTTGCAAAATCTGGTGACAGAGCCTCTTTAAGGTTATTCCAAAAATGAAGGGGGATCAATTAGATCTTCCTTCATATAGACCAATTTCCCGCATCAATTTGGATGCCAAGCTATATTCCCGAATATTAGCGGATAGGTTGCAACATTTGTTACAAGAAATAATTCATTAGCACCAGAATGGATTTGTGAAGAATAGACACGGGGTGAAAAATGTACGGACTGTGATCGCAGTCCTTGATTGGACCAGGGCAAGACCAGAGTTGGTGGAGAAATCTGAGATATCTTTTGATGCAGAGAAGCCGTTCAATACCGTGGCCTTGCCCTAGCTCAGGGGATAATGCGGAAAGTGGGAATCACAGGGCACGTTTTAGAAGCAATTTATGTATGATCACCCATATGCAAAGGTAGTAACACAAGGTATAATTTCTGAAAAGTTTAGGCTGCATCATGGAACACGGCAGGGATGTCCCCTATCACTATTATTATTTAATTTAGCTATGGAACCATTGACAAGATATATATTTCAATGTACACAGATAAAGGGTGTTAAAATCAGGGACAAGAAAGTCAAGTTGGCACTTTTTGCTGATGATTTGGTCCTTTTTGTAGAGGGTGTAGAATCATAAGTGGGGATTATTATGGGATTGATGGAAAAGTTTACAAAATTAGCAGGATATAAGATTGTCAGAAAACTGATGCTTAATAAAAAAAAAAAAAAAAACGAATGCGCGGTGGAACCAAGACTTTCGGCTGAGTATTGTGTTCGAGAGCTTTGAATACCTTGGCGTCCACATCGGGATTGAAATACCAGATCTGTATACATTGAATTTTGGGCCAATGTTTCAGAAAATTATAAAATAATTGACGGTTTGTAAGGACCTGCCTGTATCTCTGGTAGAAATAATCTTATAAAAATGGCAAGCTTCCCAACACTGTTGTATGTCTTACACATGGTCCCATTATTAATTCGACATAAATATGTAAATACTCTAAATTCAGTATTTCAGAATTTTCTTTGGGGGGGAAAGAGAGTAGTTATGAAGAGCTTACAAATAAATGCACAAATGGGAGGGATTTCGGTTCCGGATATAAGAGTCTGTGATATAGCCTACATTGAATACGTTTTTGGACCCAGATCTAGAGGGACAGTTGATTCATCCAAGTACACTAAAACTCTTTTGGCGTGTCTTCGATGCTTATAAGGGACACCTGAGCAGCATGGAAAATACTGAGGAAAAGATTCCGCTTACCAGTTAATGTTTCCGAATTTTTCGAACTTGCAGACTGTGAATTTTCACACTTTTTACAGGTCACCCAGAAACTGAGGAAAGGGGATCATATAAAAAAAAATACTGGATGGGAATCTGCTTTTAGAAGCATGATAATGTCAATGGGTGGGAACCCCTATATTTCTTGCATCCGAAAAAATTATAAGCGTAGTTGAAATAACTATTATCAAAGGTAAATTAATAGAGAAATGGAGTAGAGACCTGAATAGTCATCTGCCAGAGGAAGTTATGCAGAATCGTATGCTTAGAGGTTGGGCAAGGGTACAAAAAGCAAGGACAACAGAAATAATTCGAGAAATGCAGTGGAAAATAAATGTTAAAGCATTGTAGAGAAATGTATTTTAAACTATAAACAAGATTGTCCAAAATGTATTTAATTCATTGTTTTTGGGAGTGCCCAGGGGTATATGGATTATGGGCTCTTGCAGAGAAATATCTATGCTATATATTTATAGTGGATCTAAACCTGGATTAATGGTTGTGTTTGTTGCATTTTCAAGAAAAAGAGAAAAATAGACACCTACAAGATTTGATACATCTAATGGCACATGCAGTGGATTGATAAAAAATAAGATATGAGAGAGAAAAGTAGGGAGAACTGGGAAAAAAATAAATTGTACCCAGTAGTGAAAAGGATATTTTTGGTAGATTAAACTAAAGGGCTATATGACCATAATTGAGCTAGAGCATCATATGTGGATGTGCCATGACCACAGATCTAGGGAGGGGGGGTTAGGGTGGGAAGGAGCAGGGGGGGATTTGGGGGGTAAGTTATTTGTATTAATTGACCATGTATTTTGTACAAGTTCAACCAAGGGAGACCAGTTCTGGAATTAACACACTGCAATTGCACAGCTCCTTAACACCTGCCCGCTAGTTTTGGCCTTTGTGACGCAGTGATGTCTGTTGCTTTTTCCTCCCCAGCTTTCAAGAGCCATCATTCTTCTTTCGACCTAGCCCATGGAGGACTAGTTTTTCGTGGCATGAGTTGTATTTTGTAATTGCACCTTTTTGGGGTACATATAACTTAATGCTTAACTTTTATTATATAACTCTTTTGGTGGGGGAGATGGAAAAGAAAAGCAAATTCACCATTGTATTTTTGCATTTTCAATTTACGCCACTCACGGCCTAATAGCTATACAGCAATGGCAAGCCCTGGCGGCCTTTGGCCTACCTCGGAGCCCCGCGATTATGTCGCTAGGGGAAATCGGTTGCCTCTTACTAACCTTCTAGATGCCACAGTCTCTATTGACTGCGGCATCTTAGGGGTTAAACTATTGAGATCGGAGTTATCTCAGATCTAGGTCGTTGCAGGAGTATGTCGGGTGAATATTATAGCCGGCACCCGCTGCAGATGGCGTAGGCACAACACCTGTGCTCATGCCATCCCATGGACGTAACTATGCTTATTTGCGGGAATGTACAGCTTAAATGCACGTACAGTTACATCCATTTTTGGTAAGGGGTTAAAGAGGTTGTCCAAAGAATACTAAATAATTTTAAGGGGCATGGCCTAGCGCTGATGGTGGAAAGACGTGCTGAGTGAGAGCTCTGATTCCCCTGTCTCATATCATCCGTCCATGGAAATTACCCCCGGTGTTCTGTACACATCTCGACACCTTCCTACCACCATTTACGATCGTAGCTGGGCCGACAGGAGTGAGGTTTTTACTTACCTCATCAACGCGGGTGTGCGGCCTATCTCACCACGCGGCTGTGGTAGTGGATTCCCGCAGACGTCCTGAATACTGGACTTTCACACCTCGCCATCACCTACAGTCCCCTGGGACGCTTCCACAACTTTCTGCTTGCTTCTAAACACAGAGAACTATTCATTCGCATATCAAGAACTTTCCGGTGAGTGTGGGAAGGGATTGTGGCCGGCAGCCGTTTTTCTTTACACTTGTTACAAAGGAGCTCTTCTTTACTAACTGAAAGGCACTTTAATAGTCTCCAGTTCATGGACGGCTGCCCTGTTCTCCCTCTCTGTGTTTAAATTTATATACTCTCCCGTGTCAATGGTAGCTTGAATCCTTACCTGTCGCTGAAACTTCCAGAACATTTTCTTACTCAGATTGCATATCGCCATTATGGTCAAAACGTCTAAAGACAAACTTAAAGAGGCAGTACCCACCTCTAAAACTCACAAAAGACAAGCGGATTTTGATACGTTTTCGAGGAAAAAATTTGCAGCCTCTCCAGCCTGTAAGTCCAAACAAGCCCTTATCCTACCTGATGATAACCTTTTGGAAGACTTTTCTGATATGGATAGTGCAGGCAGTAATTCTGATAATGGTGATGACTCTCAGATGGCTCCAGTCTCCAGAGGCTTTATTAAAAGGACACTGTACCAAGCTCTCACTCCGCTAGTGAAAGAACTCACAAACATTAAATCTGATCTCTGTGGTCTTGGGGCATGAGTTGAATCCCTGGAAAATACCCAATATGATTTGCTGCATTATAGTGCAAAGGTCAAATGTGCTCTCGATTCTCAACAGGATTGTATTGAGACCCTATTACGTATTGAGGACCAAGAAAATCAGAGTCGGAGGAACAACCTTCGGCTCAGAGGCCATCCAGAATCTATTCTACATGATGGTCTGCCTCAACTAGCCATGGATATCTTCTCTGACCTCATAGGCTCAGATGCGGCCAAATACGTTACGGTTGAACGTATCCATAGAGCATTGCGGGCCAAGCCTTGACCCAACGACCCTCCAAGAGATATAATATGCCGTTTGCTCAGTTACATGGACACGGCTACCATCCTAAAAGCTGCTAGAAGAAATACTTTGACCTACGAAACTTCTACAATTCAAATTTTTCAGGATATCGCTCCTTCAACTTTAGCAAAGAGGAGAGTGCTTAAACCCTTACTTGATGCTTTACGGGAGAAAGAATTGCAATTCCGATGGCTCTTTCCATTTGGTATAGCTATATCTAATGATCATTATTAAAACACCTGTAAATCTTGAAGCTGCTTGGGAGTAATTGTTCATTCCGCCGTGACTTCCATCTACCATGGTAGACTTGCCACCTTTATCTGGTCCCTCATTTTGGAATCAAGCTACGAGAACCGTTTCACCTAAAGCCAAGAAAGCTTCTGCTCGTGATAGACAGTTGGACACTTGATTGTCTTCTCGAAGATTACCTGATGGTTCATTGGCATACCCGTTTCCCCACTAGGTCTGTGGAAGAAGCACTGTGAGTAACATTAAGATCTCCCATAATGTCTCTTACTAATATGCAATTTTAACTTCTATGGAGATAGTGTTTCTCTATCATTGTGATCTGAGTTTATATTTTTGACATGTAACTTTTTTACCATATGCTCTGGTAGGTTTTTCAGTGCGGGGATTGCTCGTATACAGTGAAGGAAATAAGTATTTGATCCCTTGCTGATTTTGTAAGTTTGCCCACTGTCAAAGACATGAACAGTCTAGAATTTTTAGGCTAGGTTAATTTTACCAGTGAGAGATAGATTAAATTTAAAAAATAACTGAAAATCACATAGTCAAAATTATATATATTTATTTGCATTGTGCACAGAGAAATAAGTATTTGATCCCCTACTAACCATTAAGAGTTCAGCCTCCTCCAGACCAGTTACACGCTCCAAATCAACTTGGTGCCTGCATTAAAGACAGCTGTCTTAAATGGTCACCTGTATAAAAAACTCCTGTCCACAGACTCAATTAATCAGTCTGACTCTAACCTCTACAACATGGGCAAGACCAAAGAGCTTTCTAAGGATGTCAGGGACAAGATCATAGACCTGCACAAGGCTGGAATGGGCTACAAAACCATAAGTAAGACGCTGGGTGAGAAGGAGACAACTGTTGGTGCAATAGTAAGAAAATGGAAGACATACAAAATGACTGTCAATCGACATCGATCTGGGGCTCCATGCAAAATCTCACCTCGTGGGGTATCCTTGATCCTGAGGAAGGGGAGAGCTCAGCCGAAAACTACACGGGGGGAACTCGTTAATGATCTCAAGGCAGCTGGGACCACAGTCACCAAGAAAACCATTGGTAACACATTACGCCGTAATGGATTAAAATCCTGCAGTGCCCGCAAGGTCCCCCTGCTCAAGAAGGCACATGTACAGGCCCATCTGAAGTTTGCAAATGAACATCTGGATGATTCTGAGAGTGATTTGGAGAAGATGCTGGGGTCAGATGAGACTAAAATTGAGCTCTTTGGCATTAACTCAACTCGCCGTGTTTGGAGGAAGAGAAATGCTGCCTATGACCCAAAGAACACCGTCCCCACTGTCAAGCATGGAGGTGGAAACATTATGTTTTGGGGGTGTTTCTCTGCTAAGGGCACATGACTACTTCACCGCATCAATGGGAGAATGGATGGAGCCATGTACCGTCAAATCCTGAGTGACAACCTCCTTCCCTCCACCAGGACATTAAAAATGGCTCGTGGCTGGGTCTTCCAGCACGACAATGACCCGAAACATACAGCCAAGGCAACAAAGGAGTGGCTCAAAAAGAAGCACATTAAGGTCATGGAGTGGCCTAGCCAGTCTCCAGACCTTAATCCCATCGAAAACTTATGGAGGGAGCTGAAGATCTGAGTTGCCAAGCGACAGCCTCGAAATCTTAATGATTTACAGATGATCTGCAAAGAGGAGTGGGCCAAAATTCCATCTAACATGTGTGCAAACCTCATCATCAACTACAAAAAACGTCTGACTGCTGTGCTTGCCAACAAGGGTTTTGTCACCAAGTATTAAGTTTTGTTTGCCAAAGGGATCAAATACTTTTTTCTCTGTGCACAATGCAAATAAATATATATAATTTTGACTATGTGATCTTCTGGGTTTTTTTTAATATAATTATCTCTCACTGGTAAAATTAACCTAGCCTAAAAATTCTGGCCTGTGCATGTATTTGACAGTGGGCAAACTTCCAAATCAGCAAGGGATCAAATACTTATTTCCTTCACTGTATATATGTCTTGTATGTGTCTAGTCTCGCGGGAACTTTCTTTTGTTCATGATTTCCTACTGTTGATAAGGACATGCTTACAGAATTATTTGACATATAGATTTTACGGGATGTTGCAGTCCTTATGGTTGCTAGCAACCTTTCTGTTTATGTGTTTATCCCCTTCCATCCCCATGCCTTTCCTTCCCACCCTTCCACCACTTTTCCCCTTTCCACGGACAATAGGTGGTCTTCGCCATTTTATTTGTAGTTTCTATTCCTGCTTATAACCTATACATATGGCAGACTTCATTTATTGTCAGAGGCCTGAATTCTCCACGGAAAAGTAGTCAAATCTTACAACAAATTCTTGCACATAAAACGAAAATTGCTCTATTACAAGAGACGCATATTAGACACAACAAAATTCCAAATTTGCGGAAGAATGTTTTTCCGAACGCTTACCATAGCACTTATTCGTCCTCACGTAGAGGAGTGAGTATACTTTTTCACAAAAGTTTACCTTTCAAATGAATAGCTGACATGGTCGATCCGGAGGGTCGTTATTTATTTATCAAATGCCTCTTGGGCAATACTCTTTTTTCGATCGAAAATTTATATGCACCTAATTTAAAACAAACTGCGTGGATAGTTCAGACCTTAAAATTGTTCAAACAATTCGCTGATGGTGTTTTGGTGGTTGGTGGTGACCTCAATCTTCCTTTGGACCCATTATTGGATACTACTAGTAAGTCCTCACTTTCATATAGACATACTGCAAAACTTAGTAAAGTCTTTAATGCCTTATATCTGACAGATACTTGGAGAATATTGCATCCCTCTGACAGGGACTTCACCTATTTTTCCCACATGCACCACACCTACCACAGATTAGATTATATTTTTAAATCTCAATCTCATATCCCATTTTTGCTTCACTCTGGAATAGGAAGTATTCTCCTCTCGGACCATGCACCCATCCATGCTAACCTAACACTAGCAGATGTTCCTAAGGGACAATGGTGTTGGAGGATTAACTAGACCCTGATTGCAGATCCCTCTTACCAATCTTGTATACAGACGCACATACAGAACTACTTTGACGTTAATGTTACACATTAACATAAATCGGTTTTACAAGGCAAATTTATCTCTCTATGTACCCATATTAAAAGGCAGAGGTCAGCGCTTTTAAATTCCCTTTTCTATCAAATCTCCTTACTAGAAAATCTTCATAAACATACTCAAGCCGTATCTACTAAAGACTAATTATATTCCCTACGTAATAGAGTTAAAAATCTTCTCAACATTAAATCTGCCAAACTGTTTCAGATTTCACGCTTTAAATTTTATGCACATGTAGACACGAGTAACAAAACTCAACAGGATAAAGCGTTTATTCGCCGTATCGCACACTCCCCGGGCCATTTTGTCACAGATACAAAATTAATTGCTAATGCCATTCAAAAATTTTACTTGAATCTCTCCAACTTGCAGACTCTAACACCGCTATTCCCTCTCCAGACTCCACCAAACAAACTATTCATTCCTTTTTAGATTCAATTGACATTCCGCTGATATATCTGACAATGATGCCCAGGAATTGCTTGCCCCTTTTTCCCCCATCAGAACTTCTACAAGTCCTTCATTCTATCCCCTCAGGTAAAAGTTCAGATGGTTACACTATAAGTTATTATAAACAATTTAAAGACATACTAATCGCTCCATTCACCTCTCTCTGTAATTCACTCCTGGCAGGCTTGAACCTTCCATGTCAAGCTCTAGATGCACATATTACCCTTATTCCTAAGGAATGGAAGGATGCATCGCAATGTGGAGGTTACAGCCCCATTTCTCTCCTTAACACTGACATAAAGTGGTGGACGAAAGCTTTAGCATCCCGTCTAAGCCCTCTGTTGTCTAACATTATTGGTCATGAACAGACTGGATTTGTCAAGGGAAGACATGGGTCAGATAATTCCTCAAGAGTTTTGAGACTGGTGCAATATGCCTTAAAATCTAGAATACACTTAGTCCTTCTTAGTACAGATGCAGAAAAGGCATTTGATAGGGTGGATTGGCCTTATATGATTGCTTCCCTTGAGAAATTTGGTATACCTTCTTTTATATAGGCGATTCTTTCCTTATATAGTGGCCCTGGTGCAAAGATGAGAGTAAATGGGGTGCTGTCGGATTCTTTTGCCATTACTAATGGTACGAGACAAGGCAGTCCTTTATCGCCGACGTTATTTGTGTTGGTCATAGAGACGCTAGTGCAGAAGATCCGTCAGGACTCCATTATCCAAGGTTTATCCATAGGTGCGTTTACGCACAAAACAGCATTTGCTGATGATCTTTTGATACTCACCACTAACCCTGAGCGCTCTTTTCCTCAGATTACTCACCTTTTTTCTGAATTCAGGAAAATTTCTAACTTTAAAATTAACTTCAGTAAGTCAGAGGCCCTCAATATTTCGACCCCCAACCCATTATAGCACACTTAAAAAACAGTTTTCCTTATATATGGCCGGCTACGTCTGTTAAATATCTGGGCATTCAAATCCCTAAAGATCCATCCCTACTTTATAAGCTCAATTATCTAAACTTATTAGCTGATATTAAAACTTACTTGCACTCCTTACATATACCCTTTATGTCATGGATGGGCAGGAGGAACCTACTTAAAACTTTTATAATACCCAAATTGTTATATGTTCTCCAAACTGTACCTATTTGGCTTCCTAAGTCCTTTTTTCTATTAGTTAAAATGACTTTTTCTGCATTTATTTGGAACAACAAACGCCCTAGACTATCTTACAAATACCTTATTACAAATTCACGCTTGGGAGGCTTTGGTCTCTCTGACCTCTTGTCTTATTATAGGGCCAATCATCTTCGCAGATGGACCATTTTAGGACATCGTGACCCGGGGAATATCTATGCCTCTATGGAGTGCTCTATTATGTCAGTAGAGGAAAGGCAGGCCTTTTGGGGTCTGCGTCCGGTCACCTCACGCAAGCTTTGCACTAATACTCTACTCAAGGGCAATATTTCAGTGTGGCAAGAGGTAAACAGATTTTCCAACTTATTATCTTCGCCCTCCTCCTTAATGCCTTTATGTTTACTGCCATGTCTCCAACATAATTCTGATTCCTCCTTACCAGTTCCTTGGGATATTTCGCACACCCTGACTATATGTGATGTTCAAGTGATGTCTGGTGATGCCGAGATAATGAATCTTCTCAAGAAAGCTAATGTTCCACATGGGAATTTTTTATTGACACACCAAATTATTACTGAATGCCAAAAATTACGGAAATCTCTTGTTGTGTCTCGTACTAATACTTGGTTGGAGGATCTATTCGCTTTAGACCCATACACTGCTCCTAAACTGTCCCAGATGTATCACCATGCTTTAACAATGCAAAATGTTTTTCACAATGAAATACTTAATGTATCGAGCAAATTTTGCCAGTATCATAAAGTCCAATGTGTCACGAGAAAACAATCTCAGAATCGCTTGGATAGGTAAAAGCATTCCGAAGTTATTACCACATAAAGTGAAACATGTCAGATTTGAAAAAATTGGCTGTGTCCTGAAGCCAAAACAGGCTGCGTCCTTAAGGGGTTGTGTGCTTTGGACAATATCTTCTTGTTAGAAGGGTTATCTTCTGCTTAGATCCCCAGTGATCAGCTGTAAATTATGGGGTACCCAGCAGAAAGTAGATAATTAATCTGAAGACACACCAAAGAAAAAATTAAGTGTTACACAGTGGCCATGTAATTTAAACATTCTTTATATCCAGAGGCTGAAAAAATTAGTCCTGATAATGAGCTGATAATGTCCTGCATATATAGTTGCTGTTCCAGTGATTGGCTGCAGTTATCATATGTCCCTGCGGACGTCATGGCTACAGTAGGTAGTAGATACCGGTGAGAGATTGGGGAGGTATGGCTCTTTTTTTTATTTTATTTATAAACCCCATTGTGGGCTGATTTAAAATTTGTTTTCAAACTATTTTTATTGGTAAAAGCATATTGGAAAAGGATACATCACAGTATTATAACATTGGCTGTGCAAAGCCAATACACAATTGAAAAAATAAAAGAGCAATAACAACAATGGGGTCGTAGAAAGGGGGGGGGAGGGAAAAATAGGGGGGGGTAGGGTAGGACAATAGAAGAATAAAGGCCAATAAAATAAGAGTATTGCGTGACAATAATAGCTGTACAGTGGTAACATATCTTGTATACAGCAGTAAACAAACGAAGGTCAGCAGAACCATTGTATGAAAATGATAAGCACAACATATACAGGAATGTGTAAAAGCAATAAATCATAGCAACGTTTACAGTTTAGAAAAATCAGAGAATTCAAGCCAGGGAGACCAGGTGGATAAATATTTCCCACGCATCCCATTTTCCCAATGAGCTAGTTCTTCAAATCGCTGAATTTCAAACATCTTATCTAACCATTGAGTAAAAGCTGGAGGGGAAGGGTCTTTCTACAACATGAGAATCAGCAGTTTAGCTGCAGTTATCATATGAGTCCCACAAAAGTGACCTCATTTTGGAAACTATACCCCTTGAGGAACTTAGGGGTATAGTGACCCCGCAGGTTTTTTGCAGAAATTATTGGAAGTAGGCCGTGAAAATGAAAATCTACATTCTTTCAAAGAAAATGTAGGTTTCGCTAATTTTTTCTAATTTCCACAAGGACTAAAGGAGGAAATGCACCACTACATTTGTAAAGCAATTTCACCCGAGTAAAACAATATCCCACATGTAGTCATAAACGGCTGTTTGGACACACGGCAGGGCTTAGAAGGGAAAGAGCGCCATTTGGCTTTTGGAGCTCAAATTTAGCAGGAATGGTTTGCGGTGACCACGTCACATTTGCAAAGCCCCTAAGGGACCAAAATAGTGAAAACATCAAAAAAGTGACTCCATTTAGGAAACTACACCCCTTGAAGAATCCATCAAGGGGGTGTAGTGAGCAGATAAAGTGTAGATAAAAAAAAATCCTTTTTTTCCTTTTTTTCCAATAAGACGTAGCTTTAGCTCAAAATTTTTCATTTTCTCAAGAAATAAAGGAATAAAAGAACCCCAACATTTGTAAAGCAACTTCTCTGGAGTACGGCAATACCCCATTTGTGGTCATAAACTGCTGTTTGGGCACACGGCAAGGATCAGGAGGGAAGGAGCGTCATTTGGCTTTTGGAGCACAGATTTTGCTGGATTGGTTTCTTGACACCATGTCACTTTTGCAAAGCTCCTAAGGTACCAGTACAGTGGAAACTCCCCAAAAGTGACTCGATTCACGAAACTACACCCCTTGAGGAATTCATCTAGGGGTGTAGTGAGCATTTTGACCCCACAGGTGTTTCATAGAATTTATTAGAATTGGGCAGTGAAAATAAAAAAAATCCTTTTTCTTCAATAAGATGTAGTTTTAGCTGAAATTTTTTTATTTTCTCAACAAATAAATGAAAAAAAGCACCCCAACACTTGTAAAGCAACTTCTCCTGTATATGCCAATACCACATAAGTGCTCATAAACTGCTGTTTGGGCACAGAGTAGGGCTCAGAAGGGAAGGAGCGCCATTTGGCTTTTGGAGTACAGATTTTGCTGGATTGGTATCTGGGCGCTATGTCGCATTTGCAAAGTCCCTGTGGGACCAAAACAGTGGTTCCCCCCCAGAAGTGACCCCATTTTGGAAACTACACCCCTCAAGGTATTCACCTAGGGGTGCAGTGAGCATATTAACCCCACAGGTGATTGGCAGAAATTGGTGTGCACTCGATGTTGCAGAGTGAAAATGGGATTTTTTCAATAGATATGAATATGATATAAATATCTGGTGACCAGCTTGTGCGATCATAAGAAGACCGCTCTCTTATTATTATGCTGTGTTTCCCGGTTTTAGAAACACCCTACGTGTGGCCTTAATCTGTTGCCTGGACATTCGATCAGGCTCAGGAGTGAAAGAATACCATGTAAAATTAAGGCCTAATTTGGCAATTTACAAAGTATTGGTTCACAATTGCAGAGGCTCTGATGTGAAATAATAAAAGAAACTGCTGAGAAGTGACCCCATTTTGAAAACTGCACCCCTCAAGGCATTTATTAAGCGGTGTAGTGAACATTTTCACCCCACAGGCCTTTTTTATGAATGATTGCGCTGCGGAAGATTGTTCACCGATCAGGCTCTGCCTCCAGACGGGACCTAATGGCAGATAGGAAGCCATTGTTAGGCCTCATGTTGCCATAGTAGCAGTTGCCAGCCTTGCCATCGCATGGCAGGCTGCCGATTTGATACAAACCACTTTGATGCAGCGATTGCATTGGATCGCTGCATTGAAGGGGTTAATGGCAGGAATCCGAGCTAGCTCCGGTTCCTGCCTTTACAGTGGGATGTCCGCTGTAACATACAGCGGACACCCATTGCTGATGACGCCGACTCAGCTTCTGAGCCGGAAGATGAGCCGGCGCCATCTTGCCGATGGTACCGGAAGCCTTTTGGGCTTCGCCGACGACGGGGCATAAGAGGATTTCGTTGCTGGCAGACCGGGAGGTAAGTATTAGGCCTCCGATCGCCTTTGCAGCCACCGGCAACCCAGCGTTCACGTTGCTGAGGTGCCGGTGGCTATAAACTCCTCACATGCTGCGATCTCTATTGAACGCAGCATGCCAGAGGTTTTATCGGTCGGATCGGAGGCTAGCTCTGGTCCTGGCCGATACCTTAGGGTGCCAGCTGTAACATACAGCTGTCACCCGGCGGTTATGTCGCTGGCTCAGCTCCTGAGCCAGCTCCATCTCCTTCACGTACAGTTACGTGGAATTGCGGGAAAACACCAGCTCCCATCACGTAACTGTACGTGAAAATGCGGGAAGGGGTTAATACAGAATGGGATGAAGCAGTGGCGTAACTACCGCTGTAGCAGCCATAGCAGCTGCTATGGGGCTCGCAGCAAGAGGTGGTCCATGCCGTCAGTCGTGAGCCCCCCATTCCCGGAGGTTCCGCTAGCAGCCGCTATGGCTGCTACAGGGGTAGCCACGCCACATTCAATAGTATCTGCGCCCTTCGGAAGCAGATACTATTGAACACTCTGACAGAGCAGGGAGGTATCTCCCTGCTCTGCTATAGGCTACAGGCCACGCTCATTTAACCAAGAAATACCAAAAACAGAAAGAATACAAATATAAGTCCAAAGTATTTAACACAATGAATCTTTATTAGATAGAAGAATAACAAATCGGACAGAAGGCTGTCTCCATAAAGACATTAAAATCATTAAAACCACTGAGGTGGTGGTCAACAATACTAATATTTGTGGTCTCAACAAATTATAAATGCAATACGTAGATGAAATGTCACATGTAAATACAGACATATAAAAAAAAAGCTAAGGTATAGTTTAGAGTTTATAAACTCATCATAGGGTGTAAAAACCCAGACCAAACAAATTGATACTATATATATATATATATATATATATATATATATATACACACACATATTTGTGTGTATGTACCATAAGTGCATAGATGAATGGCAGAGCACTAGTCACAAAGTCAATAGTATACTGACCCATATTAGATAAAGCAGGATAAATACCACCACCTCAAGACTCTGTTGCACGTTTTGCCGTCAGCTTTCTCAAGCTTGCTCGTCCCCTTGTAGATATGGGGACAAGCGCTCGTTACTAAGAAAAGCTCGTCCCCATACATTTCTATCATGTCGGCAGCACGTCTCCCTGTTTACACAGGAAAATGTGCTATGAACAACGATAATATTTTCAGCTGCATCATGAACGAGCGTTTGCTGATGGTTGCCCTGTTTACACAGGGCAATAATCGGGATTGAGTGGTCTGTTCTTTAGACGTTTACATAAGTCTGCAACATGTGACTGTCCATGTATTGTGAAACTGCCAACAGTCACATCATGCTGAGCCATGTGGATTTACAGCTGGAGAGCCACAAGTTTAAGACCACTTATTTTAATGTGTAGTTACATTGTTGATAAGGTTGAGAAAAGACACAGGTCCATCAAGTCCAACCTATAATCCTACCATAAAGTCAACCCATAGATAAAGTATGGGTGTGCTGTCCAAACGTATGCCAAAAGGACACTCTTTTGACATGTGTTTGGCTTAATATAGACTATGGGTATGTTTGATATATACATTGAGAGAATTTCCCATCATACACCCTCTATGTGTATCCAAAACATAGTGTAAACCTAGCCTTCTCCAGGATGTGAGTTAAAGCTCCCTACATAAGGATAACTGTGGGCAGTGCCAGAAGGTCCAAACTTTTCACAGAGCACCAGGACAATTTAACAATTTAAACATCATTCAAAGTGTTAGAGTACATAAGGTATCCAGCAAGATTCTTTCCGGTAGGTTTATGTTTTTTTTTTGCGGAGACCCAACTAGGAGGGAGGACTGGCGTCTTGCTACGCTTTGCTTGAGAAAGGAGCTGGACCCCGAAGCGTCGCATCGGCGTAGCAAGATGCCAATCCTCCCTCCTTGTGGGGTCTCCACAAAAAGAACCATAAACCTACCAGAAAGATTCTATCTGGACACTTTGTGTGATATTTAAATTATTTTGTATTCATCTGATATGATATTAATCTTTTGATAAACAAATGAGAATTTTTTGTAAAGAAACAGAGTTGCAACGTGCTTACTTCTATTTATATACAAGATATACTGCCGTTGTACGACATCAGAGGTGCCTCACCGAGCATGCTTTAACTCAGGTGTCTATTGTTCCTCATTTGGTCAGATCACTTATAGCTCCAACTGATCCCTGGATACACATCAAATCACTATATTAAAAAAAAAACTACATCTCTCAGCGCACCAACAGATCCAACAGTACAAACCAACACATAGACCACAACAAAGTCCCAAACAAGAATCTGGAAAAAGTTTAGCACATGCCAGAAACTGTATAACCAGCACCTGAGTAATCCAGGCATGAAGAATATATATACCCAAGAAAAGTAATCCGCCCTAATTAACAAGGCAAAGCTAAATGTTGACCAAATCCAGACTCAGACCAAAGGCATTGCCTACTAACGCCCAGACACAGAGATAACATAAATCATTGGTTAGCAGCAGTCCTGCTGCTAATCGTAACTGGGCCTAGAAAACTACTATCACAAATCCTTACAGGATATATCCATAGTTCTACACCCACTGAATACCCTCTTACAGAAAAAGAACTGCTGTAAGTGAACTAAAGATTGAGAGAAAGCGGCCGGATTCACACGAGCGTGTCCATTTATCGGCAGTATTTCCCGGACGGAACATACTGCAAGTAGCCGGGCTCCTAGCGTCATAGTTATGTATGACGCTAGGAGTCCCTGCCTCATTGTCCCTTACAGTAATCATGTTTTCAGTACGGGACCGTTTTCCACAGCGAATCAAGGACTCCTAGCATCATAGATAACTATGACGCTAGCAGCCCGGCTCCCTGCAGTGTGTCCGGTCCGGGAAAAAAAATTGTGACATACGGTCCGTATATCACGGACCGTGTGAATCTGGCCTTAGAGACTGAAAACATCTGATAATGTACTTACCCATTTCAATCCCAAACTTCTTAGTAAGCTGGTATGTTATGCAACATTTTATAGTCCTAAAGTCCTTGTCTTTGGCTGAGAGAAATCATGCACAAAATGATCCGGAAGCTTTCTGTTTGCGATGGGCCATAAATAAATGTAATCAATACTTACATGGCCAAAAGCTCACCTTTGTGACAGATCGTCAACCACTTGTGGCAATATTTAATCCAAAGAAAGAGTGATATTTGGATATCTGCCATGACAGCAGTTCAGCTTCAAAGGTGGGCATTGTTCCTGGATGCTCACACTTATTACATTGAGTTCAAAGTGACAAAACTGCATGACAACGTTGACCGTCTGTCATGTACTTCCTAATGCAAGTCAGAGAAAGACACTCATGAGCAAGACTCCCTGGAAGTTAAGCACAACATGCTGGTGGATCAACTACCTATTACTAATGATATAATTGTCAGGAAAATGAGAAATAATCCAGTGTTATTAAAGGCAATTGATTTGACTCTTAAAAGTTAGACTAAACAGGGAAATTCCCTATATTATGGGTTTTCAGCCAGGAGAGATCAATTGTCTGTCAATGGACACTTATGTGCGGGTCCAGAGTGGTGATACCTCCCAAACTGGGTGTCGAAGTCATCGAAAAACAATATGAAAGCCACCTGGAGATAGCAAAAATGAAAAGTCTGGTAAGAAGTTATGTGTGGTGAACAGGAAGTGATGGTCAGATTGAACTTGTGACTAAGGGGGGGGTGAAGGGTGTCAAAAGGTTCATAATGACCCCCCCCCCCCCCTCCCATTGCTAGGAATGGCCCTTGATTCCGTGGCAGAGGTTGAATTTGCAACATTGACTTTGAGGGTCCCTTCATGGATTGTACAGCATGTTCTTTATTGTGGTGGACACTCATCCTAAAAAAACAGTAGTGAATAAAATGAAGTGCATTACTTCAGAGAAAACAATTGCTGTTTTAAGAACCATATTTGCAAGAAATGGGTTACTTGAACAGATCTGTAATGACAATGGGCCGCAGTTCGTATCCGCTGAATTTAAAAAATGTATGAAGCGTAATGGTATTAAACATATTACGTCCAGTACAACCTGCCCAAATGGAATCTCGACACCAATACCCTGTCATAGTCAGGAAGGCACCTCAAAGACTGGACTTGTAGTTTAGGTAACAATTAGGGGCGTAACTAAGAAAGACTGGGCTCCGTAGCAAACTTTTGACTGGGCCCCCCTCCCCTCGGTGCCACACACAGCCCCCCTTGTAGATTGTGCCCCCTGTATGTTGTGCCATACAGCCCCCGTGTAGACCGTGTCACACCCCACTTGTAGATAGTGCCCCCACCTCCACCTTGTATATAGTGCCACACAGCCCCCTTAGTAAATAGTGCCACAAAGCTCCCCTCTTCTATATATTGTACCACACAGCAACCCTCTTGTATATAGTGCCACACAGCCCCCTTGTATATAGTGCCGCAAAGCCCCCCTCCCTTGTATATATTGCCATACAGCCCCCCTCCCTTATAGATAGTGCCACATCCCCTCTTGTATATAGTGCCCCACAGCTCCCTGTAGATTGCGCCACAAACAGCCCCATGTAGATAGCGCCACACACGGCCCCTATAGATAGCTCCACACAGCCCTCTCCTTGTAAATAGTGCCATACAGCCCCCCACTTAGTATAGTGCCACGCAGCTTCCCCATTGTGTATAGTGCCACACAGCACCCCCTCCCTTGTATATAGTGCTACACAGCGCCCCTCCCTTGTATATAGTGTCACACAGCTCCCCCCTTGTGTATATAGTGCTACACAGCAATCCCCCCAGTATATTGCCACAATTTGTACTTACCTTGCCCCGTTCCCACGACGGACGGAGTGCTGCACAGCCTCGGGGAGGGACGCCTGCGCAGACCACCGTGATGCAGTGACGTCATCACTCCGGACTGTGCAGGGAGTCTACCCAGCGCCTAATAGGCTGCAGGCCTAACGTGGCCTGTAGCCTATAGTATTTATTAATACTATAAAGGTTATGGGCCGGGCGGCTCGGGCCCCGTAGCAGCTGCGGGCCCTGGGCAATTGTCCAGTTTGCTCCAACGCCGGCCCTGCCTGTAGCCTAGTAAATGGCTGAGTAGGGAGATATCTCCCTGCTTTGCCATAGCGTTCAATAGTATTTGCTTCCTAAGGATGAAGATGCCATTAAATGTGGCGTCGCTACCGCTGTAGCAGCCATAGCGGCGCCACCGGGCATGGGGGGGCAGTGACAGTGGGGGGCACGAGTTCCGCCATGAAGCGGGCAACGTACCAGCCGATATGGCTTCTATAGAGGTAGTTACGCCGCTGGCAACAATATATATGTTTATGCTAGGTTTATAATTTCTGAATTTAATTAGCTATGTTTGGAGCCGTGTGGTGTATGTGTTTAAAGAGGCTCTGTCACCAGATTTTGCAACCCCTATCTGCTATTGCAGCAGATAGGCGCTGCAATGTAGATTACAGTAACGTTTTTATTTTTAAAAAACGAGCATTTTTGGCCAAGTTATGACCATTTTTGTAATTATGCAAATGAGGCTTGCAAAAGTCCAAGTGGGTGTGTTTAAAAGTAAAAGTCCAAGTGGGCGTGTATTAGGTGCGTACATCGGGGCGTTTTTAATACTTTCACTAGCTGGGCGCTGTGAAGAGAAGTAACATCCTCTTCTCTTCAGAACGCCCAGCTTCTGACAGTGCAGATCTGTGACGTCACTCACAGGTCCTGCATCGTGACGGCCACATCGGCAGCAGAGGCTACAGTGGATTCTGCAGCAGCATCAGCGTTTGCAGGTAAGATCGACTTACCTGCAAACGCTGTTGCTGCTGCAGAATCAACTGTAGCCTCTGGTGCCGATGTGGCCGTCACGATGCAGGACCTGTGAGTGACGTCACAGATCTGCACTGTCACCACAAATACGGTATTGCCATACTCGGGAGAAATTGCTTTACAAATGTTGGGGTCCCTTTTTTCCTTTATTTGTTGAGAAACTGAAAATTTGGGGATTCTTTTTATTTTCACTGCCTAATTCTAATAAAGTCTATGAAAACCTGTGCTGTCAAAATGCTCACTACACCACTAAATGAATTCCTCAAGGGGAGTAACTTTTTGGGCGTTTTCACTATTGTGGTCCCTCAGGGGCTTTGAAAATGTGACATTGCATCCGCAATCCATTCCTGCTAAATTTGAGCTCCAAAAGCCAAATGGCGCTCTTTCCCTTCTAAGCCCTGTCGTGTGTCCAAACAGCCGTTTATGACCACATATGGGGTATTGTTTTACTCGGGTGAAATTGCTTTACAAATTTTGCAATGCTTTCTCTCCTTTCGTCCTCGTGGAAATGAAAAAAAAAAATAGCTAAACCTACGTTTTCTTTGAAGAAAAGTAGATTTTAATTTTCACAACCTATTTCCAATAATTTCCGCAAAAAACATGTGCTGTCAAAATTCTATTTATACCTCTAGATAATTTCCTCAATGAGTGTAGTTTCCAAAATGGGGTCACTTGGGGGTTTCCACAGTTTTGTCCCCTCAGCGGCTTTGCAAATGCGACATGGCCTCCGCAAACCATTCCTGCTAAATTTGAGCACCGAAAGCCAAATGGTGCTCTTTCCCTTCTAAGCCCTGCCGTGTGTCCAAACAGTTGTTTATGACCACGTGTGGGGTCTTGTTTTACTCGGGAGAAATTTCTTTACAAATGTTGCAGTGCTTTTTCCCCTTTAGTCCTTGTGGAACTGAGAAAAATTAGCTAAACCTACATTTTCTTTGAAAAAATTTAGATTTTCATTTTCACGGCCTAATTTCAATAATTTCTGCCATAAACCTGTGGGGTCAAAATGCACACTATACCACTAGATAATTTCTTTGAGGGATGTAGTTTCTCAAATGGGGGTCACTTTTATGGGATTTCCAGGCCGGTGCTTCTGTCCAGTAGCACGCTAGGGCCACATGTGGGATATTTCCTAAAACTGCAGAACCTGTGCTATAAATATGGAGTTGCATTTCTCTGGTAAAAAAAAAATAATTAAAATGAATTTCTGCAAAAAAAAATAAAAAATTTGTACATTTCTCCTCTACTTTGCTTTAATTCCCGTGAAACATCTAATGGATTAAGAAACTTTCTAAATTCTGTTTTGAATACTTTGAGGGGTGAAGTTTTTAAAATAGGGTGACTTATTGGGGGTTTCTAATATATAAGGCCCTCAAAGCCACTTCACAACTGAACTGGTCCCTGTAAAAATAGCCTTTTGAAATTTTCTTGAAAATGTGAGAAATTGCTGCTAAAGTTCTAAGCCTTGTAACTTCCTAGAAAAATAAAAGAATGTTAAAAAAAAAGCGATGCAAATCTAAAGTAGACATATGAGGGATTTTTATTAGCCACAATTTTGTGTGGTATAACTGCCTGTCTTACAAGCAGATACATTTAAATTTAGAAAAATGCTAATTTTTGCTATTTTTCACTACATTTTGGTGTTTTTGACAATTAAATACTGAATGTATCGAGCAAATTTTGCCAGTACATAGAGTCCAATGTGTCACGAGAAAACAATCTCAGAATCGCTTGGATCGGTAAAAGCATTCCGAAGTTATTACCACATAAAGTGAAATATGTCAGATTTGAAAAATGAGGCTCTGTCAGGAAGGTCAAAAGTGGCCAAATAGGGAAGGGGTTAATGTATCATCAGGCCACACAAAAAAAAAAAAGCTACCTAATGTATTACAGAACCAATCAGTGCTGTAGGTCTTCAAGTAAAAAAAAGTAATAAAAATGATTTATAAAAGTGTAAAACTAAGTTATAAGTTCCAAAAACAAAAAATAAGTCTCTTATTATAGGAAAAGAATGAAAACATTAAAAGTACACATATTTGGTATCACCGTGTTTGTAACGACCCAAACTATAAAAATATTATTTTTCCCGCATGGTGAACACCGCAAAAAAAAATAAATTAAAAAAACAACGCCAGAATCACTATTTTGTTGGTCAATACAGAATAAAAAGTGATCAAAGAGTCGCATGTACCCCAAAATAGTACCAATAAAAACTACAACCCGTTCCGCAAAAAACAAGCCCTTACACTGGCTCTCAGAATATAACGACAGAAATTGTGCAGAGCGTTCCAAAAGTGGGTAAGATTGGGCACCATTTATCAGTGCGACACCGGCCACATATCTATTAATTATTATTTATTTACTGCATTATTATACCCTCTTATTATGCCCTGATATACTCTGCCCAGCTTACATACGCCCCCACATTATAAACTGAAATACCAGCAAAACCCCAAACAGAACTATTACCAAGCAAAATCTGCGCTCCAAAAGCCAAATGGTACTCCATTTCTTCTGAGCCCTACAGCGTGCCCAAACACCAGTTTATGTCCACATATGACATTTTATACCCGGAAAAACCCGCTCAACATTGTATGAGGTATTTGTCTTCAGTGGCACAAACTGGGCACAACATATTGTGCATTAAAATGGCATATCAGTGGAAAATTGTACTCAACTTTGCACCATCCGCTGTGCATTAACCCTTTTGTGCACCATGACTTAATAGCATGTCGTGGTGCGGGGGGTTATATATGGAGCGGGCTCATGCGCTGAGCCCGCTCCATATGCTGCAGGTGTCAGCTGTGTATTACAGCTAACCAGGGCCGCCATCAGGAATTTCAGGACCCCCTACAGCTAAATTTTCTGGGCTCCCCTACCGTGGCACCGCCTGTTAAAGGTACTCCGTCCAGCACTATATCATGGTACCCAGGGCCGCCATCAGGGGGGTATTAGGGGTACTGATGTGAGAGGCCCGGCCAAACCTAATTGAAAGGGGGGCCCGGCAAACTGCCGCGACTTGCCTTTGGTAGAAAAAAAACAGGCCCCTGCAATGGGGCCCGTTTTTTTCACCAAAAGAATGTCATGAGCTGCGGGCCCCCCTTTCAATTAGGTTTGGCCGGGCCTCTCACATCAGTACCCCTAATACCCCCCCTGATAGTGGCCCTGGGTAGCATGGGGGCCGTCAAACACCGCCGCCCGTGCGACCGATCGCGCGCACCCGCAAACTCCCGCGCATGCGCACCGGCGACCGCCTGGAGCCGCGCACCGAATTTTGAGGCAGATTTTGACCTGCCCACACTATCTTGCCGCGTTTTTTGCCCACGGCGATTGAGGACAGCAGACAGAAAACGCAGCGAAAAATGCATTTTCTGCCTCCCATTGATTTCGATGGCAGGTCAGAGGCGGAACCGCGGCAAGAAAGGACGGGCTGCTTTTTCTTTTTTCCGCGACTGGCTCCCATTGATTTCAGATTAAATCAATGGGAGGCGGTTTTGGAAGTTGTTTGGTGCTGATTCTGACGCAGTGTCCGAGTCAATATCAAGGCCCAAAAACTCTGTGAACTGGGCCTTATTGTTAGGGCTTATTCAGACGAACGTGTAATACGTCCGTGCAACGTGCCTCTCACAGACCTATGTTACTCTATTTGGCCGTGCAGACTGTCAGTGATTTTCACGCAGCGTGTGTCCGTGTGTCCGCTGCGTAAAACTCACGACATGTCCTATATTTGTGCGTTGTTCGCGCATCACGCACCCATTGAAGTCAATCTTTCAAAGTGAAAGTGACAGCACAGCTTCCGTTTCCGTCACCATTAGCGCAGTCGACTGCGCTATTGATTCCGTCCGAAAACCAGCCGCAATGGTGACGAACGGAAACCATTAGCGATGTTTCCGTCACCATTGAGATCAATGCCCCCTTTAACATCAATGGTGACTGAAACGGAAGCTGTGCTGTCACTTTCACTTTCCGTTGCGGGGTTCACCCGACAGAAACCTCAGACGGAACCCCGGAACGGAAGCGAACGGTGATGTGAACAGGCCCGAACACAAAAGTTTTGTATTTTTTTAAGCTGGTTCACAAACTAAAATAATTCCAAATTCTACTGGACCAACTGCCTATTTAGAGACCGGCAGCAGCTCCAGGAGCGACATCATAAGGAACACACTAGGCGGATATGCTGAGTAAAACTACACAGCTTATCCGCCCCGGTAGCCGCAGGGAATTCTGCCAGCAAAACCGCACCAAATAGTGGCGCAGGTTTCGTAAGGCATGTCCGCTGCGGGAATCCTGTAGGGAAAAAAATGTTTAGACTTGCCCCGGCCGTAGTTTAGGGCGACGCGTCTCTCTCTTCTGAACGTAGCCCCGCCTCCTGGGATGACGCTGTAGACCATGTGACCGCTGCAGCAGTCACATGGGATGAAACGTCATGGCTGCGCTAAGAATAGAGGATCGCGTCACCTAAACTACGGCCGGGGTAAGTCTAAACTTTATCAATTTAAAAAAGTACCTTTTTTTTTTTCTCATTTGTGATTTTTGCGGCAGAACCGCAGCATTTCTGCAACAAAGGAGCGGTGATTCCACAGAATAAATTGACATGCTGCAGCTTAAAAAGCCACACTGCAGGTCCATTATTTTTGCAGCGTGTGGATGAGATTTGTTAAAATCTCATCCTCTCTGCTGCGACTGTAATACGCTGCGGATTTTCCACAATAAAATGTGTTGCATAAAATCTGCATTGTTCATGCCTAGTGTGTTCCTACCCTAAGGCCGGATTCACACAAGCGTGTGCTTTTAGCACGCGCAAAAAACGTGGCATTTTGCGCATGCAAAAGGTCCATAACAGCTCCGTGTGTCAGCAGTGTATGATGCGTGGCTGCGTGAGTTTCGCGCAGCCGCCATCATTATGACACTCTGTTTGTATGTTTGTAGCACGTGGTGCTTTTCTGTTTTCATTCATAGTTTATACTGCTGCGGAAGTGCTGGGCGTGATTTTCACGCACCCATTGACTTCAATGGGTGCGTGATGTGCGAACAATGCACAAATATAGGACATGTCGTGAGTTTTACGCAGCGGACACACGGACACACGCTGCGTGAAAATCACTGACAGTCTGCACGGCCCCATACAGTAACATAGGTCCGTGCGAGGCGCGTAAAAATCACGCGCGTTGCACGGACGTATTACACGTTCGTCTGAATAAGCCCTAACAATAAGGCCCAGTTCACAGAGTTTTTGGGCCTTGATATTGACTCGGACACTGCGTCAGAATCAGCACCAAAAAACTTCCAAAACCGCCTCCCATTGATTTAATCTAAAATCAATGGGAGCCAGTCGCGGAAAAAAGAAAAAGCAGCAGGTCCTTTCTTGCCGCGGTTCCGCCTATGACCTCCCATCGAAATCAATGGGAGGCAGAAAATGCATTTTTCGCTGCGTTTTTTGTCTGCTGTCCTCAATCGCCGCTGGCAAAAAACGCAGCAAAAAAACGTGGCAAGATAGTGTGGGCAGGTCAAAATCTGCCTCAAAATTCTTTAAGGAATTTTGAGGCAGATTTTTTTTGCCTGCAAAATACTGTGTGAACAGGGCCATACTTAAGCAACACCCCTTCAGACACTTTACTCACCGTGTCAGAAGAGCTGCTGCTCCCACTCCAGTCCTCTTCAGGCGATGTCTTCCAGGCGAGGTCTTCGATCCAGACGTCCAGTCCTTCACCTCCAGCCAGGCTCCAGGTAAGTTTTGTCCATGTGTGTCCGCGGCTGCGCGCGGTTCGTTAGCGGGTGCGCGCGCGGTCCTTCGCGGGTGCGCGCGCGGCCGATCGTGGGTGCGCGCGCGGGCGGTCTCGAGTGCGGGCGTTCGTGGGTGCGCGCTCGTGACTGCGCACGCGCGGGAGTTTCCTTGTGCGCACGATCGGGTGCGCGCGGGCGGACGGTTTGACGGCCCCCCATGACGAGGGGAGGGGGCCCGCAGCAGCTCACGACATTCTTTTGGTGAAAAAAACGGGCCCCATTGCAGGGGCCCGTTTTTTCCTACCAAAAGAATGTTGCGGCAGTTGCCGGGCCCCCCTTTCAATTAGGTTTGGCCGGGCCCCTCACACCAGTACCCCTAATACCCCCCTGATGGCGGCCCTGCAGCTAACACCTGGGACTAACGGACAGGAACAGCGATCGTGCTGTTACAGGAGCCTGTAAAAATCACATTATACTGCAATACATTAGTATTGCAGTGTATTGTACCAGCGATCTAATGATCCTAGGGGACTAACAAAATGTGTAAAAAAAAAAGGAAATAAAGTTATTATTAGTGAAAAAAATATATTATATATTTAAAGTCCAAAAAAAAAAACCTTTCCCATTTTTCCTCTAAAGTAATGTAAAAAAGAAACAAAATTGGTATTGCTGCATCCGTAAAAGTCCGAACTATTACAATATATCATTATCTAACTCGCACGCTGTAAACAATAAAGACTTTAAAACGCCCAAATCACTGTTTTTTGGTCACCTTAGCTTTTTAAAAAGATTTAATAAAAAGTGATCAAAAAGTTGTGTGTACCAAAAAATGGTAACAATAAAAACTACAGCTCGTCCCGCAAAAAATAAGCCCTCACACCACCCCATCGACCAAATATTAAAAAAATTTATGGCTCTCGGAATATGGTGAAACAAAATATATTTTTTTTAAGTAGTCAAATATAAAAAAAAAACTGTTTAAATTTGGTATCACCTTAATCGTATTAAGTCTCAGAAAAATTTAAAGTTGTCGTTTTTACTGCACGGTGAGGGCCGTAAAAACGAAACCCAGAAAACAATGGAGGAATCGCAGCTTTTTCCAATTTCAGCTTGCAAAGAATTGTATTTTCAGTTTCCCAGTACATTACATGGTACTTTAAATGGTGTCACTAGAAACTACATCTCCTCCCACAAGAAATAAGCCCTCACACCACTCAACTGATGGAAAAATAAAAAAAAGTTATGGCTCTTGGAAAGCGGGAAGGGAAAAACTTAAATGAAAAAGCAAAAAATGGATCAGTCCTGAAAGGGTTAATTAATTTCTAATAAACCCATTTATGACCTCGTGGGGTATTGCCGTACTTGGGAGAAATTGCTTTACAAATGTTGGGGTGCTTTTTCTCCTTTATCCTTTGTGAAAATGAAAAAATTTAAATTAATGAAAATGTGAGAAATTGCTGCTAAAGTTCTAAGCCTTGTAACGTCCTAGAAAAATAAAATAATGTTAAAAAAACGATGCAAATATAAAGTAGACATATGGAATATGTGAAATAGTAACTATTTTGTGTGGCATTACTATTTGTTTTAAAAGTAGATACATTTATATTTTGCACATTTTCTTTAAATTTTGGTGTTTTTCAAAAATAAGCAATGCATTTATTACAGCGCAATGTGTCACAAGAAAACAATCTCAGAATCGCTTGGATAGGCAAAAGCATTCCAGAGTTATTACCCAGGGGCGTACCTAAGGGGGGCAGGCGCGGCATGTGCCCTGGGTGCAACTAAGGCAGAAGGTGGGGGGGGGCGCCAGGCCAGGTGCACAGGGCTGCAACTACCATGAGGCAGGATGAGCTGCTGGTCTCTGGCGATAGCCTTCAGCATTGTGTGGGGGCGGCAAAAGAGCGGCCACACACAGACGCTGTAAACATTGGACCAGTGTGCTGGAAACCTCTCTTGCTGCATCACGCAGGACTTGTTTCTCCACCATGCATGTCCCTTCTCTGCTCCAGCTGTTATATCTTTAGCTGTCAGCAGTCGGGACGAGCAGGAGGCAAGGGGAGGAAGTCTGCAGAGACAGTACAGGCAGAGCGCAGGTCATGTAAGTTCACATCAGGCTCTCCTGTCACATCGACTGAAGCACTCATAACAGCTAGAAGATAATAACAGAACCTGGTGTGCACTCTTCCTGACCTTCTCTAGGGGCAGCATTGTATCCGCAGGCTCTCTACCCCCCCCCCCCCTCCACCTGACTACTGAACTCCAGGCAACCATCACTGCTGACCTATGAAGAGGCTCCAAGTTCTTGATCAGACTGTCTGCATGTGAAGAATCCAGCTACCTACAAAAGGAAGGTAAGTGTGTGTGTGTTTTCTATTTGTCTATCTCTGTCTGTCTGTATCCTATCTATCTATCTATCTATCTATCTATCTATCTATCTATCTATCTATCTATCTATCTATCTATCTATCTATCTATCTAATATCTATCTATCTATCTATCTATCTATCTAAATCTGCAACAAATGTCAAGTCCCCAAAAAATATCCCAGTATTTTTTCATAGTTTAAATAAAAAGACTATACTCACCTCCCGTGGCACTCTTGTGGCAACGCATCCCTGGTACTCCTGATGGTCCCTATACAGCTGGGATCCTGTAATGATGTTTCATCACATTTGACCGCTGCAACCAACCACAGGATGCCAGCTGCACCAAATTTGATCCATGTGTACATACCTTAAATGGACACAAGTTACAAATGCTCCAGTAGTATACAGTTTTATGCCACCCAAAAACAGGTGCAAACCCCCCAAAAAAACAACAACCCATATACCTCAGCACATTGTGAAACCGCACAGTAGTCTTTGCATATGTGTATGTGCACACCAAAGTTTTCTGAAATTCAACAGGGGCGCCATTTAAGTTTTTGCCTCAGGTGGAAAAAATGCTTGAATTGGCACCTCAGGTGCAGATACGATTGCATACTCCTCCTGGAGCGGAATCCCCCTGATGTCACTATTCATATATCGGCAGTGATGTCCGGGACCCCTCCTGCAGGAGAGGAACCATACTTCCCGCTGTCCCGGACGGCCGGTGGTATGTACCACAGTCAACTGTATCTGCGTCCTCAGGACACAGATACAATTGAACTTTATGCTGAAGCAAGGAACTGTCAGCTCCCTACTTCAGCATTAGTAAAGAGCAGACGGAGCTGTGCCCGGGGAAGCCCTTGACGTCGCAGTCCATATAAGGACAGTGACTTCAGTAGCTCCTCTGAAGCGGAATCCCCATTGCCGATGCTCTGGCAGGGGATTCCGCTTTAGGAGTAGCCCCTGACGTCACAGTCCATATATGGACAGTAATATCAGTGACGTCACTGTACATAGATGAACAGTATCAACTAGGAGCGGAATCCCCAGCCTATGGTCTGGCTGAGCATTCCGCTCCTAGAGGGAGTCTCAATGGCGCAATCTACAGGGGAGAAAGTGTAGCGCTATCTACAGGGGGTGTGGCACTATGTACATGGACACTGGCACAAGAGGCATCTAAGGGGGCATTATACGGCATTGTGGCATCTAAGGCAGTATTATACTGTATGGGGCAGCTATGGTGGCATTATACTGTATGGTGAAGCTATAGGGGCATTATACTGTTTGGGGCAGCTATAGGAGCATTATACTGTATGGGACAGCTGTAGGTGCATTCTACCGTATGGAGGCAGCTATAGGGCATAATACTGTATGGGTGCAGCCTTGGACACATTAAGCTGTATGAGGCATGCTGTATGGGAGCAGCTATAGGGGCATTATGCTGTATGGCGGAATTTGATTTGGCATTATACTTCATGGGGCATCTGTGTGGGCATTGTACTGTATAGGGGCATATGTGTGGGAATTATACTGCATGGGAGAATTTGTGTGGGCCTTATACTGTAACGGTGCATCTTTGGGGGCATTATGCTGTATGGTGACACCTAGAGGGAATTATACTGTGTTGCTATGTGCGCTTTATACTTTATGGGGCATTATACTGTGTGGAGACACCTAGAGGGCATTATACTGTGTTGCTATGTGTGCCTCATCGGTTCTCCCTCTTTGTGATACTTGAAAGTTGGGAGGTATAGATGAATTCCCTGGCCAAAGCATTGCCGACGCTCTTCCCGGGGATTCCACTCCTGGAGAAGCCCCTGAGGTCACTATCCATATATGGACAGTGATGTCAGGGGCACCTCTAGGAAGCCCCAATGGAGCTATGTACAGGGAGGGGGTTGTAGTGCTATCTACAGGAGGGTGTGTGTGGCACTATCTACAGGGATGTGGGTATGTGGCACTATCTACAAGCGGGGAGGGTGGCAATATCTACAAGGGTTGCTGTGTGGCACTATCTACAGGGGGTGGCAGTACCTCTAAGGGGACTTGTGTGGCACTACCTACAAGGGGGGAGTGTGGCACTATCTACAGGGGGACTGTGTGGTACTATCTACAAGGGGAGGTGTGGCGCTGTCTACAAGCGGAGGTGTGTGGCACTATCTACAGGGGGGCTGTGTGGCACTATCTACATGGGGGGTGTGGCACTATCTGCAAGCAGATGTGTGGCACTTTCTGAAGGGGAGTTGTGTGGCACCATCTACAAGGGGAGGTGTGTGGCATTATCTCCAGGGGGCTGTTCATTATGTCACCATATAGTCTCAGTAGCCTCAGATATGCAATCTGTTTAGTCCAGCACTGACCTCTTTTTTTTTATTTTATTTATTGTTATGTTAACTACTTTATATAACTGTATCGCTTGTAAAATGCACAAATGGTTTTATGCTCGAATTACATAAAAAAAAGTGGGGAAAAAATACATCTCATTGATTGGTAGAGAAAGCAAATATGGCGAGGGAGAAGAAAAAGTCGGGAAAGTGGTTTGGAGAGGGGGCGCGCCAAACTGAATATTTGCCCCGGGTGCTCTACGCCTCTCTATTACCACATAAAATGACACGTCAGATTTGAAAAAATGGGGCTGGTCCTGAAAGCCAATATGAGCTCAGTCCTGAAAGGGTTAAAGAAAAACAACTGAGCCCAGCCTTACTCCCCGTGTTTGGAGCTCCCTGGAGCGCAGCTATTATGTGTCTTCATTCTCTGGAGCTGAGAAAGCTAGGTCTTTTGATTATATTTTCTGAAGCGCCTCTACATTATGGTTTTGGCATCCTGCACAATACTCAGAATGTTTATATCTACTTAAAAATAGCTGGTTTATCTGTATTCTCTTGGTAATGTAAATGTTATTTTTGCTAGTAAACTATTTTGGTGCAGATATTTACCATAGATAAGACTTTGTGCTTTGTAATAATTAGACTGTTTCCAGTGAACTTAATGATTTAGAAAGCCAGTCATGCTCGCAAAAGAAATTGGCTTAAAGGGGTTTTCCCACCATAAGTATTCATGTCATATGGAATGCATGTCTCATCACTTGGACCCTCACTGATGCGATGAACAAAGGGGTTAAGCCCAGTGGCCCCTTCTGCTTATTTCCCTAACAACATCCCTACTGACCCAACAGTGAATTGGAATTGCAACACAGCCTATTCTGTCCATTGAGGCATCCAGCAGTCAGACCCCCACTAATCAGACATTGACGGCATAGCTAATCAATATATCTTCAATACTTCTGTTAGAAAAACCCAAAAAGGGATACCGTACATATAGTATTCCCGCAGGGTGCAGGGGCATCTAGCGTCATACACAGTGGCGTATAGCAGAGCCTCCGGGCATGGGGGGTCCAAGCCAGTTGGCGGCACGGGCCCCCTCATGGTGCGGGCCCCGTAGCAGCCGCTATGGCTGCTACAATGGTAGCGACACAACATTCAATAGTGTCTGCATCCTTCAGCATTCACTCTGCCATGAGCGGCTCGGCGCCGTCATGCGCGATGTAGTGACGTCATCGCCTGTCTGCGACGAGTCACTCACAGCACAGACTGGAGGAGAAGGATCCTCCACATGTCGTGGGAAAGGGGATAGGTGAGTGGATGCGAGCGCTGGCATCTCCTGAGGAGGAGGCTGGGGCCACGAACATTACAATCAGTATTAACCGATTCTTCCTTAAATTAGCCTATAGTGATTGCCATTTTCTCTGGGAGCGTTCATGATCAAGAAGAGGGATCACCATTTTTAGAGGAAGCAGCCAAAATGAAAAGACTCATTGAGTCCATTAGGGCTCACTGAGTTCATCTTATAGATGCACTTGCTTTCCTCTTTTAGCAAGATGGAATCTATATCGCCACCTCTTATCCCTGTAGTCAGGTGACAGATGGCCCAGCCTGATAACTCTTTTAGATTAAGGTTGTGGTGATATTTGAAATGTCGAGCAACCGGAGGTGGTTGGAATGGTTTGTCTTGTCTCTTACTCTCTGCTTCCAGTTTGTCATAGTTTTTAATACTACCTATGTGTTCCCTTATTCTGACTTTAAGCTCCCTTTTAGTCTTTCCTACATAATGTAGATCACATGTACATCTCAGTATGTAGATTACCCTTTTTGTGGCACACGTAATATGTTCCTGGACCTTTTAGTATCCACCAATTATGTTTGTAAAGCCCTTCTTCTTATCAAGAATTTGACAGGCTTTACACAAACCGCATGGAAAGAAACCTGGATATTTTTGTGATTTCTTTTTTATGCAATCCCTAGAAAAATGGCTTTTGACAATATGTTGTTCTATAGTATTCGTTTTTCTATACCCTACAGAAACTGTCATACCTAGATGTTTTTTAGGTCCTCATCCAGTAATAATACCTGCCAGTGTTGTTTCATGATGTCATTCATTTCTTGCCACTTATCGTGCAGTGTGGTGATGCAGTTCCTAGAAAAAGCCATTTTTCTAGGGACTGCATAAAAAAGAAATCACAAAAATATCCAGGTTTCTTTCCATGTAGTTTGTGTAAAGCTTGTCAAATTCTTGATAAGAAGGGCTTTACAAACATAATGGGTGGATACTATAAGATCCAGGAACATATTACGTGTGCCACAAAAGGGGTAGTCTACATACTGAGATGTACATGTGATCTACATTATGTAGGAAAGACTAATAGGGAGCTTAAAGTCAGAATAAGGGAACACATAGGTAGTATTAAAAACTATGACAAACTGGAAGCAGAGAGTAAGAGACAAGACCAACCATTCCAACCGCCTCCTGGTCGACATTTCAAATATCACCACAATCTTAATCTGAAAGAGTTATCAGGCTGGGCCATCTGTCACCTGACTACAGGGTTAAGAGGTGGCGATATAGATTCCATCTTGCTAAAACAGGAAAGCAAGTGGCAGGGGCGTAACTAGGAAAGACTGGGCCCCATAGCAAACTTTTGACTGGGGCCCCCCCTCCCCTGGGTGTCACACAACCCCCCCCCCTTGTAGATAGTGCCTTTTTTACAGCCCCCCTGTAGATAACGCCATACAGCCCCCCCTGTAGATAACGCCATACAGCCCCCTCTGTAGATAGCGCCATACAGCTCCCTCTGTAGATATATAGCCATACAGTCCCCTCTGTAGATAACGCCATACAGCCCCCTCTGTAGATAGCGCCATACAGCCCCCTCTGTAGATAGCACCATACAGTCCCCCCTGTAGAGAACGCCATACAGACCCTCTGTAGAGAACGCCATACAGCCCCCCTGTGGATAGCGCCATACAGTCCCCCCTGTAGATAGCGCCATACAGTCCCCCCTGTAGATAACGCCATACAGCCCGCCTGTGGATAGCGCCATACAGCCCCCTCTGTAGAGAACGCCATACAGCCCCCTCTATAGATAACGCCATACAGCCCCCTGTAGATAGCGCCATGCAGCCCCCTCTGTAGATAACGCCATACAGCCCCCTCTGTAGATAACGCCATACAGCCCCCCTTGTAGATAACGCCATACAGCCCCCTGTAGGGAACGCCATACAGCCCCCCTGTAGGGAACGCCATACAGCCCCCCTGTAGGGAACGCCATACAGCCCCCCTGCAGGGAACGCCATACAGCCCCCCTGCAGGGAACGCCTTACAGCCCCCCCTGTAGGGAATGCCATACAGCCCCCCCCTGTAGGGAACGCCATACAGCCCCCTCTGTAGATCACGCCATACAGACTCCCCCTGTAGATAGCGCCATACAGCCCCCTCTGTAGATAGCGCCATACAGTCCCCCCTGTAGAGAACGCCATACAGAAACTCTGTAGAGAACGCCATACAGCGCCCCTGTGGATAGCGCCATACAGTCCCCCCTGTAGATAGCGCCATACAGTCCCCCCTGTAGATAACGCCATACAACCCGCCTGTGGATAGCGCCATACAGCCCCCTCTGTAGATAACGCCATACATTCCCCCTGTAGATAGCGCCATGCAGCCCCCTCTGTAGATAACGCCATACAGCCCCCCCCTGTAGATAACGCCATACAGCCCCCTCTGTAGATAGCGCCATACAGTCCCCCCTGTAGATAGCGCCATGCAGCCCCCTCTGTAGATAACGCCATACAGCCCCCTCTGTAGATAATGCCATACAGCCCCCCTGTAGATAACGCCATACAGCCCCCTGTAGGGAACGCCATACAGCCCCCCCCTGTAGGGAACACCATACAGCCCCCCCTGCAGGGAACGCCATACAGCCCCCCCTGCAGGGAACGCCTTACAGCCCCCCCTGTAGGGAATGCCATACAGCCCCCCCCTGTAGGGAACGCCATACAGCCCCCTCTGTAGATAACGCCATACAGACTCCCCCTGTAGATAGTGCCAAGAAGCCCCCTCTGTAGATAACGCCATACAGCCCCCTCTGTAGATAACGCCATACAGCCCCCCCTGTAGATAACGCCATACAGCCCCCTCTGTAGATATCTACAAAGGGGTCTGTATGGCGTTATCTACAGGGGGGGGCTGTATGGAGCCATCTACAGAGGGGGCTGTAAGGCGCTATCTACATAGGGGGCTGTATAGCGCTATCTACAGGGGGTCTGTATGGCGCTATCTACAGAGGGGGCTGTATGGCGCTATCTACAGAGGGGGCTGTATGGCGCTATCTACAGAGGGGGCTGTATGGCGCTATCTACAGAGGGGGCTGTATGGCGCTATCTACAGAGGGGGCTGTATGGCGCTATCTACAGAGGGGGCTGTATGGCGCTATCTACAGGGGAGCTGTATGGCGTTATCTACAGGGGGGGCTGTATGGAGCTATCCACAGGGGGGCTGTATGCCGTTATCTACAGGGGGGCTGTATGCCGTTATCTACAGGGGGACTGTATGCCGTTATCTACAGGGGGTCTGTATGGCGTTCCCTACAGGGGGGGTCTGTAGGGAACGCCATACAGCCCCCCTGTAGGGAACGCCATACAGCCCCCCTGTAGGGAACGCCATACAGCCCCCCCTGCAGGGAACGCCTTACAGCCCCCCCTGTAGGGAATGCCATACAGCCCCCCCTGTAGGGAACGCCATACAGCCCCCCTGTAGGGAACGAAAGCAGCCCCCCTGTAGGGAACGACACAGCGCCCCCCGTAGGGAACACTATACAGCCATCCGTAGGGAACGCCATACAGCCCCCCCCTGTAGGGAACGCCATACAGCCCCCCTGTAGGGAACGCTATACAGCCACCCTGTAGGGAACGCCATACAGACACCACTGTAGGGAACGCTATACAGCCCCCCCTGTAGGGAACGCCATACAGCGTCCCCAACTCCCCAAAAAAATGCGACCTACAGTGTGAAAAGACATGTATCCCCTATCCACAGGATAGGGGATACATGTGTGATCGCTGGCAGCGATAGGGAGAACGGGGGCCCGAAAGTCCCCCAAGTTCTCCATGACTAACCTCTGACTTCCGGCGTCTGTGTAGCTCACTAAAAATGAAAGGAGCGCTGGTCACGCATGCGCACAAGCGCGACCGGCGCTCCATTCATTTCTACGGAGCTGCCGACACAGACCCCGGAAGTCTGAGGTTTGTGATGGAGAACTTCAGGGGACTTTCAGTCCCCCGTTCTCCCTATCAGTGCCAGCGATCACACATGTATCCCCAATCCTGTGGATAGGGGGATACATGTCTTTTGTTTAATGGCAGAGTGGGGAGATACCTCCCTGCTCTGCTGTAGTGTTCAGTGGCGTCCCGCTGTAGCAGCCATAGCGGCTGCTAGCGGAGCCTCCGTCCATGGTGGAGGCCCGTGCCGGCGGGCGACACGGGCCCCCTCATGCCGCGGGCCCCGTAGCAGCCGCTACGGCTGCTATAGCGGTAGTTACGCCACTGGCAAGTGGATATATAAGATGAACTCAGTGAGCCCTAATGGACTCATTGAGTCTTTTAATTTTGGCTGCTTCCTCTAAAAATGGTGATATCTCTTCTTGATCATGAACGCTCCCAGAGAAAATGGCAATCACTATAGGCTAATTTAAGGAAGAATCGGTTAATACTGATTCTTCTCCCAGCCCATGAGATATAATGGTTCTCTCAGCTACCCCACATAAGTACTAGCTTTCTGGGATAATCGACACTAAGAAATACTGGTAATAGGTACACCCTATAAAGATCAAATGGGACAATCGACATAAAAAATAAAAAATGCTGGTAATCTCTCTACAATTAAAAGAATAAAATTATTACACTGACCGGAGGAAGCTGACTCTGATTAGCAAAACGTACGTCGGGAAACATACAGACCTTACAATAGGGATAGGAATAATAGAGGGAGAGAATAGTGTAGTAAATTCAGGCTAAATCCTACCTGATTTATTGCCCTTAGATGCAGCGAGTATGAGCGAGGAAAAGCGCTCATATGGCTTGCTCACGCCGTCCAACTGTCAAGTACCAATGACGTCATAGCCAGCTACGGGCGATATCTTAGCCGCCAGCAGCTCAGACTTGGCTGCAGTCCCAGTCTCGCTGCTTAAGAAACTCTCACATCAGCGACGCGGTGAGACCTTAGGCTGGGTTCACACGACCTATTTTCAGGCGTAAACGAGGCGTATTATGCCTCGATTTACGCCTGAAAATACGGCTCCAATACGTCAGCAAACATCTGCCATTCATTTCAATGGGTTTGCCGACGTACTGTAATTTACGCGTCGTAATTTGACAGCTGTCAAACGACGACGCGTAAAATGACTGCCTCGTCAATGAAGTGCAGGACACTTCATGGACGTAATTTGAGCTGTTTTTCATTGAATTCAATGAAGAACAGCTCTAAATTACGGCCGTCAAAGACGCCTCGCAAAATGCGAGGACGAGCAATTACGTCTGAAATTACGAAGCTGTTTTCTCCTGAAAACAGCTCCGTAATTTCAGACGTAAATGCAGTTTACGTGTGCACATACCCTTACAACGGCTACATTGCTACACTCTATCTTGAGTTGGTTACTTTGTATCTACTCAGATACATTCACTCGCACGGCGGGCATAGAACATAGTGTTGCCAATTCAGGGAGAGCATAATATGTCAATACGATCTTATGGATTAAGGTCAATTAAGGCAATCTCTATGTGAAAACGTTGAACATTAAAATTACACTTTTCTAGCTCCAAGAGCACTTCCTCTTTAATCCCGTTAATGTAGACACAACCATTCATACAGGACGGTGTCTTAACTCAATGGGAATTATAATAAGAAAAACTCGATACAGTAACATTAATAAAAATAAATAAAAAATATTTAAAGAGGCTCTGTCACCAGATTTTGCAACCCCTATCTCCTATTGCAGCAGATCGGCGCTGCAATGGAGATAAGAGTAACGTGTTTTTTTTTCTTAAAAAACTAGCATTTTTGGCCAAGTTATGACCATTTTTATATTTATGTAAATGAGGCTTTCTAAAGTACAACTGGGTGTGTTTAAAGTAAAAGTACAACTGGGCGTGTATTGTGTTCGTTACATCGGGCGTTTTTACTTCTTTTACTAGCTGGGCGTTGTGTATAGAAGTATCATCCACTTCTCTTCACAACGCCCAGCTTCTGGCAGTGCAAAGACACAGCGTGTTCTCGAGAGATCACGCTGTGACGTCACTCACTTCCTGCCCCAGGTCCTGCATCGTGTCGGACGAGCGAGGACACATCGGCACCAGAGGCTACAGTTGATTCTGCAGCAGCATCGGCGTTCTATGGGGGCATTATACTGTGTGGGCTGAACCAGGTGTGTATGAGCGGGGATTGGATGGGATTAGAGGCGTGGCTTAAAAGAAAAAAATTGCTGCTGCGCGCCTCATCGATTGTCCCTCTTTTTGATACTTGAAAGTATATCACAGTCTGTATAGAAATGTCTACAGGGGGGCTGTTTAGCAATGTCTACAGGGGGAGCTGTATAACACTGTATGGGGAGGCTGTATAGCACTGTCTAAAGGAGGGGGCTGTATCTACAAGGCCAGGCTGTGTGTGGCACCCAGTGGAGGGGGGCCCAGTCAAAATTTTGCTATGGGGCCCAGTGTTTTCTAGTTACGCCCATGGTCATACATAACTATGATGCTAGGAGCCCGGCTCCCTGAACTGTATTCGGTCTGGGAAATGTGGCCTTTATATCACGGACCGAACACGGTCGTGTGAATTAGGCCTCAGGCCATAAAAACTGCGCAGCGTATCTGACCTGGAACCCTTAGTACATTTTGTCTGAAAAACCGCACCACATTGTGGTGCATTTTTTGGGGGATTATTTTCTGTTGCAGAAAGCAGCAATAAAAAAGCTCATACTTACCTAGGCCATTGTTATGGCAACACACCCCTTCTGTGCAGTCCGGTCTGGCCTCCCTGGAAGGCACTGCAGCCCATGTGACTGCTGCAGTCTGTCATTGGCTGCAGCGGCGGTCGCATGGCATGTAACGTCATCCCAGGAGGCTGGCCCTCTGACGTCATCCAGGCTGGCCTCCTGGTATGACGTTTCATTCCAAGTGACCACCGTTACAGCCTGTGATTGGCTGCAGCGGTCACATGGGATGCAACGTCATCCTAGGAGGCCGGACTGGACGAAGAAACACAGACTTCTAGGTAAGTATGTTTGTTTTTTCTTTTTCCGTAGTTACGATTTTTGCGGCATAATCACTGTGAATACGCCACAAAAGGCACAACACTTGGCTTTCTGTTGCAGGTTTTGCATCCCCATTGAATTCAATGGCGAAAAACGCAACGGAAAATCAACGAAAACGCAGCAACAAGCTGCGGATTTAAATTTTGCACCACAATTTATTAACGTTTATGCTGCGTTTCTTTCCACAGTATGGGCATGAGATTTTCTTAATCCCATCTACTTTTCTGCTACTGCAAATGCTGTGGGAATTCCGTACAGGATTCCGTTGCGGAAATTCATCAGCGTTTACGCGACGTGGGAACCCCACCTAAGGGTATGTGCACACAGTGTTTGCTGACACATTTTTTTAAGCCTTTTGTGACACTGTTGTTTATACGCGTTTTTTGGTCAAAAGCGAATAAAAAAATGCTCCAAACGAAAGGCGCTTTTTTTTTTTATACCTCTAAATTATTTTAATGGAGGTTTAGAGGCAGAAAGCGCTCCAAGACAGAGCATGACACTTTCTTTTTTCCGCTGGAGGTCAAAAACCGCCCCATTAAAAAAAACGCCTCTTCCTTTTGGAATCCTATTGAAATCAATGCAGGGACATTTCAGGCAGTTTTTGGCACTTATTACGATGTGGTTTCTGCGTCACAATCAGTGCCACAAAACGCTGTGTGAACCGGGCCTCAAGGCATCAAATATTTGTGCTTTTTATGTGGTTCTTAGAAATACAAGTGTATTTTATTATTCACAGTAGAAAGTTATTAAGTGAAAGGGAATGTATGAGATTAGATTTTTTTTTCTTCAGCAACAGCGCCACTCTTGTCCATGGGTTGTATTTGTTTTTGCAGCTCAGCCCCATTGACTTAACTGGAGCTGAGCTGCAATGCCAAATACAACCGATGTACAAAAGTGGCGCTGTTTCTTGGGAAAAATATATTTTTCTTTAACCTCATACAGTAATTTGTCATATCCACAAACTTTGGACTACAGCAACAAGTGTTCCATCTTTTAGCGGTGAAACCCATTCTCTATTTATAGAAAATAAAAATTAGGTTGTCACAGACTATGGGATAGCGGATTAGTCACCCGCTGACTATAAGTTTTTGGTCAAAGGTTACAGCAGACCTTTTACTACACAAATGAACAAAATGAAAACTGCAGTTATATTAATAAACAGCTTTATAAATAACATTTGTATGCCCCAAATTTTCATATAACTTGAAGGCTATGTCAACCTTTGAAAGTAGTTGTTTTTTAAATAAATCACTGTTTTATTTTATTTTGAACAAGGGTTTATTAAAAAAAAAAATGTTCACAAAGCCGAATCCGCCGGGGCGTGGCGGTTTGAGGACGTGTTCGTCTTCAGCTCCGGACTCACCCAGCCGAAAATCGCCCGACAGGGCTTACTCACCGGTCCCCGACGCAGGATGACTAGAGGGAAAAGCCGCAGGAACCTCCCGGACACCTCGGGCACACCATCCATCGGCCGGTTTCTCCAGTCCACCCTGGACGGCACTCCGCCGCGGTCCTCTTCGTCTCCTCTTGCAGGCCGCACCCAGACTCCGTCGCCTCGTGGGATCTCTCCACAAACCTTCCCCATCTGGTTGGACGCAGACCGGCTGCTGCTCCCGAGCCCCTGAAGGGGAGATGTCACCTGTGGAGAGAGGTCAGTGTGGGACAGATTTCCCAGGGCCGGCCCCACCGATCCCGCCAGAGGCCTTTCCCCCTATTCAGCCCCAGCCAGCACCCGGACATGGGGTGACTCACATGGCGCCACCAGGCAGGGCGCATCAGGCGCCATTTTTACTGACCGTTCAACGGCAGGCGACATCACAGGACTGTCAGCAGAGTCAGGGAACACCGGCCATTTTCAGGGGGACCCCAGCCCCACCGGTGCATACGGGGAATCATCACACAGGCCCGTCCCCGGTCTCAATGGAACGGACCCTGGCGGAACTCTGGGAGATGGTCAAAGTATTGCCCACCAAAACCGACTTGGATCTTCGCCTCACCCGGTTGGAGGAGAAACGCGACAGGGCCATTGGCGCGGTCACACAGGAAGTGCGTGCTCTGGCCACGAGGGTGGAAACCTTGGAGCGCCAGCATTCCATATCTTCCCTGGACATTTCAGTCCTCTCACAGTCCTTGGCTACTCAAGCTACGCAACTACGGGACTTCTCCCTACATTTGGATGATGTCGAAAATAGGGGGAGACATAACTTGAAACTGAGGGGTTTGTCGGAGTCTGTACCTCCAGATGGACTCTATGATTCAGTGACACACATTTTTAACGAACTCCTGGACCATCCGCGTGATATTTCAATTGAGATGGACAGAGTTCACAGACTGGCAGGCCCCCGGAATAGAGATGGCAACCGACCCAGAGATGTTATATGTACAGTGCATTTCTACAAGCAGAAAGAGGAGATTGCCCGGAGAGCCTGGGAGAAGGGGGCTGTTCCTTTCATTGGTACCGAGATTACAGTCCTGCCGGACGTCTCAAGACTGACACTCTCCATGTGCAGAACTGTCCGCCCCTTACTGGAAGCGACAAAGGCAGCAGGCGCAACCTACAGGTGGGGACACCCCTTCCATATCATCCTTCGCAGGCAGGGGATGTCATTTGCGGTCCGGTCCCCGGATGACCTGGAAGAGGCTTTTCGGTTTTTGGAGATGCCACCGGTGTGGTTACCGGACTGGACTGAACCCCTGGCACCGTTTGCTCTCAGAGGAGGACCGTATCCAGATTCTGTGTCTCATCTTCCGCCTCGTACAGGAGCTGAGCTGACCGAACCCCGACCTCCAGAGCGATGATCCCCGTACAGAGACCGTGGAGTCGGGCCCGTTGAAACGCGGCCTCCAGGGCGGCGTTCCCCGCGGTAGGACTGATTGATCTTCGGCGTTCTTATGTGGACATTTATTTGCACTCTACCCCACCTTTTTCTTCCACAGGGTTCTTGGAGGGCGGTGAAGATGGCGTTGCTGGTGTTGCTCTGAGGACATTTGTATTGCTGTGGGTGGGGGGAGGGTGGTTTTTACCGGTTGGGGATGTTTCAACAGTTTAACCAAGTGGGGGAAGGTGGGTTCCTGTAATAGTTGATTTGGTGAGGCCGGGGCTTAGATCCAATATATTTGAGATATCTAGTTGACTACTGAATTTCTGAGACACTGTTTTTTGCATTGCTGTCTTTCCTCGTTCCCTATTAGGGTTCCGTGTTGCTGTGTCGTGATCGGAGGCCTTCCTCCGAGGGCGACATAGCTCACGTTGAGTAGTGGAGAGATTTTGTACTCCGACCTTGGAGAAATCGTGTTTTCTGGTTGCTCCTGTATTGCTGCTCCTGTGTAGGAGCTTTTCTTCTTCTTTTTCTCCTTCTTTCTTTTTTTCTCTCTCCCTTTTCTCTTCTGTCCATCCCTCAGTCCACTACCATGTCTGACATTACTGTTGTCTCCCTGAATGCACAGGGTCTGAATATCCCCGAAAAGAGGTCCTCCATTCTCCGTCTTCTGTGGAAAAGAAAAGCACACGTGGCATTCCTGCAGGAAACCCACTTTGGGGTGGACTGCATACCGAAGCTCACGGACTCCAATTATCCTGATGGATATCATAGTGTATCCCCTGACTCCAAGACTAAGGGGGTCTCCATCCTGATCTCACGTTCTCTCCATTGGGAACATGTGGAGACCTGCACGGATGGAGCGGGCCGGTACCTTTTCGTGAAGGGTAAGTTGGATAACACCCTGTACACACTGGCCTCATACTATCTCCCTAACACTGGTCATGTAGCCTTCTTGGAAAGAGTTTTAGGGGTGCTGGATGGTTTTCTGGAAGGCACCCTAATACTGGGGGGGGGATTTAAATGTTACATTGGATCCCATCTTAGATTCCTTGCGAGGGCACTCCTCTCTACCCAGGTCAGCTCATCGTCGTATACGACGATTGTTGCATGAGCATCAACTGGTTGACGCGTGGCGGGTTCTGCATCCCTCGACCAAAGACTACACTTTTTATTCGGCCCCCCACAACTTCTACTCCCGATTAGATTATTTTTTCCTACGTCACTCACATCTCTCCAGCCTCACATCGACCTCTATAGATGACATAAAGCTTTCTGATCATGCCCTTATTACTATCACTCTAGCTCGCCCAACGGCCCACCCTCGTTCTTGGCAGTGGCGACTGAATGAATCGCTCCTACAGGATCCGACGGTGGTCTCAGATATCCGCAGAGATCTGGTGGAGTACTTTGACACAAATACCACGACGGGGGTGGACTCTTTTTGTATCTGGGAGGCGCACAAATGTGTGGTGCGCGGTTCCTTTATACGAATTGGTGCCAAACTTAAGAAGGAGCGGGCGGCACATCTCCGGGACTTACTGACCCGCATACATCGACTGGAGCATTCTCATAAGGTATCCCAGGATCGGATGGTAGGAGCGGAGCTGGGGCAGTTGAGAGAGCAGGTATGTTCACTCTGTCTTGCAAAGGCGAGGGCCTCCTTAGTTAAATGTAGACAACACTTTTACGAATTTAGTAACAAACCCGGTAGGACCGTGGCCCGAGCTCTTAGGAAAACCCGTTCACGCACCTATGTCCCCCATGTTCTAGGCTTACATAATAGACGTATCGGTCATATCGGAGGCCTTCCGTGCCTATTACCATTCTCTCTATAATCTCCCGAAGGCATCCTCTTCTTCGGATGGCAGTAGTCAGCTGGAGAAGATTGAGCAGTATCTTCGGTCTTCGGGGATGAAATGTATCCCTCCAGAGGCTATCGCGGCCTTGGAGGCCCACATCTCCCAGGAGGAGTTGTCGTGGGCACTGAAGGACTCACCCACGGAGAAGGCGCCAGGTTCAGATGGCTTGTCCCTACCATACTATAAGACCTACTCAGACTTGCTTTCGCCACACTTCCTCCGGGCTTTCAATTCACTTACTGAGGGGGGTTCCATTCCTCGAGACACGTTGAGGGCCCACATTATGGTCATACCCAAGGAGGGGAAGGATCCATCCTTATGCCAGAATTATCGTCCTATTTCTCTACTTGATGTGGATCTAAAACTATTTGCAAAGATTCTGGCACATAGGATGACACAACGTGCACAACGTGATACATACCGACCAGGTGGGTTTTATGCCCTTGCGGGAGGCGCAAGCTATCACTACGCGGGCGATTAACTTGATGTACCAAGCAACAGTCTCGGCCCTTCCCACTTGTTTTTTGTCGACGGACGCAGAGAAGGCCTTCGACAGGGTCAACTGGGATATTATGCTGGCAACTTTGCGGTATGTGGGTATGGGGACTCATATGATGTCCTGGATTTCGGGTCTCTACTCCTCCCCATCGGCTCAGGTTAAGGTTAACAGGCACTTATCGTCTTCCTTTGCAATCACTAATGGTACGAGGCAGGGCTGTCCTTTATCCCCATTGATTTTCATTTTATGCTTGGAGCCCTTTTTGTGCCATATCCGCTCCGACCCGGATATTGTGGGCTTGGACTTGGGAGGCAGGCCTAATAAGGTCGCCGCCTACGCGGATGACCTGCTCTTTTTCCTCATGGCTTCAAGGATTTCCTTGCCCAACCTGATGGCGGAGTTGAGTAGATACTCGAGATTATCCAACTTCAAGATCAACTACCAGAAGTCAGAGGCCCTTAACATCTCGTTGTCGCAGACCCTGGTTGCTGACCTGTCTGAGTCCTTCTCCTTTAAGTGGGCAAGGGACTCGCTTAAATATCTGGGGGTCCGGCTTCCCAGTGATCTATCTTGCCTTTACGCGGTGAGCTTTCCTTCACTTCTTCAACATGTGATGGCCGACTTGGATTCTTGGATGTCGGGCACCTTTACCTGGTTTTGTTAGGTGCGCAATATTTAAAATGAACATTTTACAGCGGATTCTGTATCTTTTTCAGGCCCTACCAATACATATCCCACGCCCATTCTTTCAATCTATGCTGTCCCTTTTGCACAAGTTCATATGGGCGGGGAAACTTGCGCTTATTGCCCGATCCATGCTTTTTCGTGCAAAGTGTAAGGGGGGCGTTGGTCTTCCGGACTTTCTTTCCTATCATCATGCCTCTCACTTGACACTAATTTTAGACTGGTTAGCGAGATTAAAGAATGGGTGTCCATGGAACAGGCTTTTATGGCAGTCCCTATACAGGCCTTACCTTGGTTGGGCAGACACGTTCCCCTGGTAGCGCGGACGCACCCGACGATCGGGCCCACCCTGGCAGTTGCGACGTGGATCTTTCCTCGGACAGAGATCTCACCGTCCCCCTCCCCGCTGTTCCCGATTTTAGGCAATCCAGCATTTCCACCGGGTCTGGACAGTGGCCCTTTCCAGCTTTGGTTGATGGCAGGTAAGGGACGGGCTGTACACTTTTTGCAGGACGAGATGTGGATGATTAGCCCTCAGTTACAGTCTTTGTCAGACCCTGTCTCTTTCTCGGCGTGGCAGATCACCCAGTTGCGACATTTCCTGTCGTCCTTAGAACATCCAGCGGCACACTCGCGGGGCAGCTCCCCGTTTGAACTCTTATGTACAGGCACGATACGCCATTCGTTGTCCAGACTTTATACTCTCCTGATCTCGCCCTCCAATCTGACTACACCATCTTACCTGCTTAGTTGGGAAAGAGATTTGGGCCTGACATTTACTCCAGAACAAAAGGAGCGTCTGTTCAATATGACGCATAAATCCTCAATGGCCAGTAGATTTCAGGAGGCAGGGTTCAAGATTCTGTCTCGTTGGTATAGGGTACCTTCCAGATTGCATGCAATGATCCCGGTGGCTTTGCCATTGTGTTGAGATGTGGTGACCATGTGGGTACAATCTTGCATATTTTTTGGGACTGCCCACTCCTGACTGATTTCTGGTCCGAGGTGTGGCGCATTTCCTCGAAATTTACAGATTTCCCCCTCCCACGATCTCAGGGCTTTTTCCTGCTCCATCTGTGTGAGGTGCCCCTGTCTACGTATAGACGCTCGGTGGATCGCCATTTGGTGAACGCTGCTAGGGCGTTTCCTGCATTGTGGAGACAATCTTGTCCCCCGTCGGTGGGCATGTAGTGCGGTAAGATTCAGGAGATTATGAGAATGGAGGACCTCACAGCATCAATGAAAGGGTCCCATGCCTCCTTCCTCAGAACATGGCATGAATAGATCCAATTTCAATCCACTGAGGAATATAAGGCCATCATGGCCTCTTGACTTTTTACATAGGTCCAGTGTGTCAGGTTAGTTCCTTCCCTTTTCTCTCTTCCCTTATTGTCCCTGCTTTTCTTCCTTTCTCTTACTGTTTTCCTGTTTGCTTACAGAGTACTATGCACGGCTGCGGGTTCAGGGTGCATATCTGAGACTCTTTCACTCTTGATTTGAGCGATGTACTGTTTTCCTTGTGATTCTATGCACTTATGTAATGTAGGTAGCTGGCCTGTGGCCTGTTGTCAGTACTGAACTGGTTTGTTCCAATTGTATTATGTTTACTTTGTGTCTTGAAAACGAAAATAAAAGAATTTATAAAAAAAACAAAAAACAAAGCCGAATCCGTCAGGTCTGCAGGACTGAAAGCTTCAGTAAGCACTGGTCCAGCATGTCTCTTACCCAAAGGATCCAGCTTTTATCGACCACATATAAGTTCAGGATTCCTGCCATAACAAATAGAGAAAAGAAGACTTTATAAATGATCCTACTCTTTGACGCTGGGTTCAGATTACGATTTGTATAAATGTGGGCGCCCGCCACTTACGATAACATTTACATGCTCTAGATAGGCTGTGACCGACTCTTTGGTAGCTACCTTCTCTGGTAAACTACAATTCTAAGGGTATGTTCACACGCAAACTCAAAAATGTCTGAAAATACGGAGCTGTTTTCAAGGGAAAACAGCTCCTGATTTTCAGAAGTTTTTTGAGCAACTCGCGTTTTAAGCTGCATTTTTTACGGCCGTTTTTGGAGCTGTTTTTCTATAGAGTCTATGAAAAACGTCCCAAGAAGTGACCTGCACTTCTTTTTCGCAGGCGTTATTTTATGCGGCCGTTTTTCAAAACGGCCGCGTAAAAAAACGGCCCGTCGGAACAGAACGCCGTTTTTCCCATTGAAATCAATGGGCAGATGTTTGGAGGCGTTCTGCTTCGATTTTTCGTCCATTTACGGCCCGAAAAACGGCCAAAAATAAGCCGTGTGAACATACCCTAAGGGTGAAAAGACATGTAGCGACATCCAAAACCACGCCCATATTTGGTGAGGTATGGCTGAAAGATTTGTCCAGTAATACCACAAGAAAGTCATGCAGCAATTTGTCACCCATGTGGGTGTGGTTTCACACGGCAGTATTTTGGTCAGTGTTTTGCATCAGGATTTGTAAGCCAAAACAAGGTGTGTGTCCAAAACACTAAAGAGGTGCAAATCTTTTAATTTTAGTTTCTCTGTGAAGGTGTACCACTCCTGATTTTGGCTTCCGAATACTGATGCAAAATACTGACAAAAATACTGCAGTATGAATGTGGCCTTAGACTTTTAGTTTACCAGAGAAGGTAGCTTTTGTCCACACAAGAATCAGATCAACACAATAGAGTCTAGTCCTAGTCCTCTTGGAGAAAATAATTTTTTAATTATTGTGTTAGAGAAAAAAAATATTGTAAGCGTTTGTAGTGACCTCCAAATAATTTACATATCGTAACTATTCAATGGCAGTTTATTTCTTTAACGTAATTCCGGTTCTGCTACTTAAACCACTAGGACAAAATAAGCAAGGAAATAAACACCAATGTATTCATTTTTATTTGCGAGTATAAATCTTTCATCTCTAGTGATTATCCGACCATTACACTGGCTATACACAGCAGTAATAATATACTGTACAGACAAAACTGTGTGAATCTTTTTTTTTTCTTTTACGTCATGAAAACAAGACTAGACATGAATGTCATATATGTTCAACAATAAGGGTATGTTCACACGGCTTATTTTCAGCCGTTTTTTGGGCCGTAAACGGCTGAAAATACCGGGGGCTGAATGCCTCCAAACATCCTCCCATTGTCTCAATAGAAAAACAGCTCCATAAGCGGCTGTAAAAAACACATAAAAAAACGCATGATGCACAAAAAAACAGCTGTAAACCAGAGGCTGTTTTCGCTTGAAAGCAGCACCGTATTTTACAGTCGTTTTTTGTTAAGCGTGTGAACATAGCCTAAAGATAGTGTCGGCTGACGAAACAACTAAGAAAAAACATAGCAAGTACAGAACAACTTCGTTTTTCTTCACCTACTTTACCCTGTGCGTCAGGAGTTGTCTAATCCTCATATAGAAATGGTAAGATGGGAAAAGAAAAAAACTTTTTGTTGGTTCCTATCCTAGCAAATGGTCCTTCATATGCCATTAACCAACTCCCCGTGGTTGGGTATTAATAAATGAACCCCATGTGAAAAAGAACCTCATGTTGGGTTTCTTTTTTCAGCGCTGTTTCCAACCACATTCAAAATAAAAATACAAACTTATCTCTAAGGGTATGTTCACACGTACACGTCCGATACGCCTGAAATTACGGAGCTGTTTTCAGGAGAAAACAGCTCCGGAATTTCAGACGTAAAGGCAAGTGCAGGCGTTTTTCGCAGCGTCCATTACGGACGTAATTGGAGCTGTTTTTCTATGGAGTCAATGGAAAACGGCTCCAATTACGTCCCAAGAAGTGACAGGCACTTCTTTGACGCCGGGCGTCTTTTTTACGCGCCGCCTTTTGAGAGGTAAATAGGGTGTGTGAACCCAGCCTTAGTGACGCCCCGGCTGCTAGTGCTGCATTGTTGGGTCACTTAGGAGACCCAGCGATGCAGCTGAAAGCTGCGGACCGTCGGCCATGAGGAGTTTGCGGGGGGGGGGGCCCAATAAGAACTTTTGCATCGGGGCCCATGAGTCATTAGCTATGCCCCTGGTTACAGCTGCCCATATCACAGGTATCCGCCTATTCTAACTTCGTTAACGTGAGCGTTTGCATCTGTATATGAACAATGTTATGGCAAAAGTATTAGACCAAGTAATTACAAACTTGATAAATCTATAATTAGCACGAAAGGAAAATATATTTTTGTGTTGTTATGACTTATAACCATAGTAAATGTCTCAGAATGTGCTCAATATCTGTGTGGCATAGTTCTACATTTGTAGATAGGTAAAAATGATTTCCCTTAGAATGTTGCACTTAAGGTGTATTTGAGGTACGGTTCTTGCCGCTTGGCCTGGAACCGCACTGCAAAAACCACACACAGTTCTATAGCGAATTGCCGTAGTTTTGCAGTCTTAATGAGCCAAACATCTGCTAGCTCGCTCTGCCATGCTGCAAGAACTGCAATCAACTGCACCTTAACTGCAATGTCTGAATACATACATCCTTAATGAAGGTCTCATCTACTCTAAGGCCTCATGCCCACTTCAGTTTTTTCCATCATGGTGCTATCCGTTTATGTCACTGATAGCACCCTGAACCCATTCATTTCAATGGGTTTATGCACACTTCCATTATTTTGACTGATCCGTTGTTCCGTTCCGTCAAAATTAGAGCATGTCCTACTTTGGTCAGTGATTCTGTGACCGTGGGGCCCATTGAAGTCAATGGGTCCGTCAAAAAAATGGACGGCACACGGAAGGCTTCCGTGTGCCGTCTGTTTTTGACGGATCCGTTGCCCTAGCAACGGTAGAGCGTGCCAAAGTTCACAGACTGGGACATGTGACCAGTTCAAATAAAGTTCAATACCTTCCGTTATCTTAACGGAAACACGGAAGCGAAACGGAAGCACAACGTCCGTTTAAAACGGAAACACAGAACGAACACTGAGTACACATGGAAACCACACGGATACCAAAACAGACACATGGATCTGTCAAAAACAGCCGAGTAAACGGTGATGGAAGTGTGCAAGAGAACTGTGCAATCTAACCCATAGGGTAGTAGAAAAAAGATCAGTGTAGGCGGTGCAGTAATGGAAGAATCAGAGTAATTATTATTAAGAATTCAACAATCTGATATGGTAACAGAAGTATTAACGAAAACATGGAACTCTATGATCTAAATAACAGAACTGTAGTGTAGAAACTTCTAAATAATGTCTGTCTAGTAACTACCATGTTTCTGCTATTTCACGTATTTTTAAACTACAATGTAAACCAGTTCGGGCATATAAATCTGAAATAGAATATCTGTCTGAAGAAAACACCTAATCCACAAGAATCAGATCAATATAATCCAGCTGTGCACAGTAGTGGTGTGTTGTAGTCTTCTTGGAAAAAATAATTGTTTAATTCCTGTGTCAGAAAAAATATATATTGTAAGTATTTGTAGTGACCTCCAAATAATTTACATGCCGTAACTATTCAATGGAAGTTAAATTCTTTAACTTCATTCTGGTTCTACCACTAGGGCAAAATAAGCAAGAAACAAAACTAATAAAAAAAAAACAATATAATAATTTGTCAAATCAAATTTTTTTTTCAAAGTATGGTTCATTTCTAATGATTATCCGACAATTACACTGGCTTTACACAGTGCTGTATAATAATGTACATAGTAAAGCTGGAGTTGTGTAATTCCTACAATAAGTGCTGCAAAGACAAAACTGAACCCTTTTTTTTTCCTTTTACATTGTAAAAACAAAACAATATATGATTGTCATATATGTTTAACTTATGATGTCGTCATACAGAACTTGTCTAAAGAGGAGTCTCACGCGTTTCTTATGGTTTTCTCAGAAATCTGAAGGTTGCAATGCTCTCTATACACATGTAGCTTGGTGTTGTAAAAGATTAATTACAGAAAACATTTAAGGTTAGAGCAAAATTCGCACATATTATATAGAACTTAAAGGGGAATTCCAGCATTTAGCTTTTTTCACCTATCTACTGCGCTGTGCTCGGCTGTTTCCGTCAGCCCCATAGATTTTGAATAGAGCTGCACCGTGCATTAGCGGCATACACTCCATTCAAGCTCCTCCTAGCCGCCTACTTGCGGCTGGGGGTAACGGGGGACTGGGGTCCCCTGGTCTGGTGATTGGTGGGAATCCCAGCAGTCATACCCCCACTGATCCACAATTGTTCACATAGCCAGTGGGTAGGTGAAAAATGCTAAAGGCTGGAATACCCCTGTAAGGCACAATCTTGAAGTATTTTTGTTAAAAAAATAATAATTTGATAAAAACACCAAATAGATACATAGTATGTGTATATATAAATCTTTCAAGAGAGCATGTATGTAATTTGAACTTTTTTGACCAGTGGAGTTCCCCCCAAAAAAAGCAATGGAAGCATTTGAAAGCATGTTTTTAAATGTTGTAAATATAGAATAAAGAATAAATGTTAATAATATAGAACTGTGTTCATATCACACTTACAGCCTTGTATTAGACGTATGCACCTGGAAAGCTTCCGTTGTGTATGCTGAGCACATTCTTAGGCCCCCATACACCCGGTGTATGCCAAAAAAGTGCCCTTTTGGCAAATGCTCGGCCTTCTTTTCTGCTGTATAGACTAGTGTAATAAAATACACTATTCTTTTCAGATGGATACCGTAAAAAAAAGGTATACTGCACAGTGTTGAGGAAGTCATGGCTCAAAATATATTAGACTGAAATTTAGACGAGTGTTTCAACCGACACTCCCTCCAGGAGATTTATCCAACTCCAAATCATAGATTATATGGAAGAGAAATAGAGACACAGACATTGCTTGTATGCTCAAAAATACTCCTATGAGGTTTATTGATTAAACAATTACAATAATATCATTCAAAAAGGGGTGCAAGCTTGATTTAGCCAATCATTTACAATATCATAATAACTCTGATTCAGCCAATACCATACAATGAGAATATTTCATATTTAAACCAATCACAGACATACAATACATTTCAAATGTAATATTATAATTATTCATTAGATCCTTGTTACTTAACACCTGGTTTATTTCTCTGGCAGGAACAAAAAATAGCTTGTTCTTCTAAATGGGGAGTGTGAAGGAGTTATATTCATATACATAAGGAATGTGTCTCTCCCACTAAAAGTATATTTTTCCCTCCACTCTTATCTCACTCCCCCCCCCCTATCCTTTTGAAAGAGCTGTTTTAGTTTCAAAGTCACAAGGCATCTTACAACAAACTTCACATGAAAACCATGGACTGCGTCGGAAAACGCCTCCCATTGATTTCAATGTGAGGCCTTTTTTATTCCCGCGAGTGGAAAAAACGCCTCGCGGGAATACGAAGGGACATGCCCTATCTTTGGGCGTTTACACCTCTGACCTCCCATTGTCATCAATGGGAGGCAGAGAAAGCGTATTTCGCTGCATTTTTTGCCCGCTGCGCTCAATGGCCACGGGCAAGAAACACCGCAAAAATCGGCGTGCAGGCAGAGCAAAATCTGCCTCAAAATTCCAAATGGAATTTTGAGGCAGATTTTCCGCCTGCAAAACACTCTGTGTGAACCCAGCCTAAGAAACATACAAAATCAGCATTAATATACTTGTCTTAAAGCAACAGATTAAGTTTATTTACTAAATCGATTCTTTAACCCCTTCCCGCTTTGGCCACTTTTGACCTTCCTGGCAGAGCCTCATTTTTCAAATGTGACATGTTCCACTTAGGGTGGATTTACACGAACGTGTAATACGTCTGTGCAACGTGCGGGATTTTCACGCGCGTTGCACGGACCTATGTTAGTCTATGGGGCCGTGCAGACAGTCCGTGATTTTCACGCAGCGTATGTCCGCTGCGTGAAACGCACGACATGTCCTACATTTCTGCGCTGTTCGCGCATCACGCACCCATTGAAGTCAATGGGTGCGTGAAAATCACGCGCACTACACGGAAGCACTTCCGTGGGACGCGCGTGATTCGCGCAACAGCAGTAAGAAGTATGATTGAAAACAGAAAAGCACCACGTGATTTTCTGTTTACAAACAGAGTGTGATAATGATGGCGGCTGCGCGAAAATCACGCAGCCGCGCATCATATGGTGATGACACACGGAGCTGTTAAGTACCTTTTGCGCGTGCAAAATGCAGTGTTTTTTGCGCGCGCAAAACGCACACGCGCGTGTAAATCCGCCCTTAATGTGGTAATAACTTCGGAATGCTTTTACATATCCAAGCAATTCTGAGATTGTTTCCTCGTGACACATTGGACTTTGTTACTGGCAAAATTTGCTCGATACGTTCAGTATTTAATTGTGAAAAACACCAAAATGTAGCAAAAATTAGCATTTTTCGAAATTTTAATGTATTGTAAGACAGGCAGTTATACCACACAAAATTGTTGCTAATTAACATCCCCCATATGTCTACTTTAGATTGGCATCGTTTTTTGAACATCCTTTTAATTTTCCTAGGACGTTACAAGGCTTAGAAGTTTAGCAGCAATTTCTCACATTTTCAAGAAAATGTCAAAAGGCTATTTTTACATGGGCCAGTTCAGGTGTGAGTGGCTTTGAGAGCCTTCTATATTAGAAACCCACAAGAAGTCATCCCATTTTAAAAACTTCACCCCTCAAAGTATTCAAAACAGCATTTATAAAGTTTCTTAACCCTTTAGGCGTTTTACAGGAATTAAAGTAGAGTTGAAATTCCTTTTTAATCCATTTTTTTTATAGCACAGAAAGTTTTACCAGAGAAACGCAGTGGGCACACAATAGATCTCAGAAGGGAAGGAGCGCCATTTGGCTTTTGTAATGCAGATTTTGCTGGATTGGTTTCTGGTCGCTATGTCGCATTTGCAAAGCCCCTATGGGACCAAAACAGTGGAAACCCCCCAGAAGTTACCCCATTTTGGAAACTACACCCCTAAGGTATTCCCCTAGGGGTGTAGTGAGCATGTTAACCCCTGCAGGTATTTTGCAGAAATTAGTGTGCACTCGATGTTGCAGAGTGAAAATGGGATTTTTTCCATAGATATGCCAATATGTGGTGCCCAGCTTGTGCCACCATAAAAAGACAGCTCTCTAATTGTTATGCTGTGTTTCCCGGTTTTAGAATCACCCTACATGTGGCCCTAATCTTTTGCCTGGACATTCGACCAGGCTCAGGAGTGAAAGAGTACCATGCGAAGTTGAGGCCTAATTTAGCGATTTACAAAGTATTGGTTAACAATTGCAGAGGCTCTGATGTGAAATAATAAAAGAAACCCCTGAGAAGTGACCCCTTTTTGGAAACTGCACCCCTCAAGGCATTTATTAAGGGGTGTAGTAAGCATTTTCACCCACAGGTCTTTTCCATAAATGATTGCCCTGCGGATGGTGCAAAATAAAAATTTAAATTTTTCCCTAGATATGCCATTTCAGTGACAAATATGTTGAGCCCAGCTTGTGCCACTGGAGACATACACCACTAAAATAGTTAAAAGGGTTCTCCTGGGTATGGCGATGGCATATATGTGGAAGTAAACTGCTGTTTGAGCTCAGAAGGAATCCTTTATGCACAGGGCAGTGTCGCACTAATAGATGGTATCCTTACGTATCCCCCTATTGGTCCACACTGCTCACATTTGTAGTTTGGGTAATCTTGCTGGGAAAGTGTTGTCCTGGTATAATACGGGCACCCTCGCTTCCAGCAGATATGTTTGGGCCCTACCCTTCCTGGTTCCCTAATTTTAGGGCCTTGATAAATTGCCTCTTGAAACGGAAGACATTTTCCCCTCAGGCCTGCACAACTGCATATTTTTTATTTCCTGACTTATTGGAGCCTTAACTAATTTTATTTTTTCATAGATGTAGTGGCATGAGGGCTGTTTTTTTGCGGGACGAGCTGTAGTTATTATTGGTACCATTTTGGGGTACATGCGACTTTTTGATCACTTTTTATCCTATTTTTTAGGAGGCAAGGTGACCAAAAAAACAGCAATTCTGGCATCGTTTTATAGTTGTTTTTTTATACAGCCTTCATAATGCATTATAAATTAAATATTAACTTTATTCTGTGGGCCAGTACGATTCCGGCGATACCTAATTTATAGCTTGGGGGAGTTAGTAGAGTTTTATTATGACTGCCAAAAACCCTCCGCATCAAAATACTCTTCCTCCGGCAATTTGCCTGTCTGCACGGCTGCTTAGAATTATGACACTGCCTTCAGTTCATGACAAGCACGTTGAATTGGCTCAGGCTGTGCCTGCCGCATCTCAGTGATGGAGTTCATCATTTTAAAGACTTTGATTTAAATTTGTTGGCACTTGCTGGAAAACCAACCTTTATCAATTGTTAAAATAAATGCTCGTCTGGTGATAACAACATCTACATACTCTATAAAGTTATTCTAAGTAAATACAATAAGGCCTCATGCACACGACCGTATTTTTTCCCACCCGTAAATACTGGCGTAAATACGGGTCCGGTGTCACACGTATTCGACCCGTTTTGCACGAGTATTTACGAACCCGTGCCCGTAAATATGGGTCCGGTATCACCCGTATTCCACCCGTATTTACGGGCACGTTTTTGGCGGCAAAATAGCACTGCACTAATCGGCAGCCCCTTCTCTCTATCAGTGCAGGATAAAGAGAAGGGACAGCCCTTTCTGTAATAAAAGTTAAAGAAATTCATAATTACCCGGCCATTGTCTTGGTGACGCGTCCCTCTCTTCACATCCAGCCCGACATCCCTGGATGACGCGGCAGTCCATGTGACCGCTGCAGCCTGTGATTGGCTGCAGCGGTCACATGGCCTGAAACGTCATCCAGGACGTCAGGCCGGATGTCGAGAGGGACGCGTCACCAAGGCAACGGGCGGGAGACCGGACTGGAGGAAGCAGGAAGTTCTCGGTAAGTATGAACGTCTTTTATTTTTATTTTTTACAGGTTTATTCTGATCGGTAGTCACTGTCCAGGGTGCTGAAAGAGTTACTGCCGATCAGTTAACTCTTTCAGCTCCCTGGACAGTGACTATTTACTGACGTCGCTTAGCAGCGCTGCCGTAATGACGGGTGCACACATGTAGCCACCCGTCATTACGAGAGCTCCATAGACTTCTATGGACTGTCCGTGCCGTTATTACGGCCTGAAATAGGACATGTTCTATCTTTTTCAACGGCACGGGCACCTTCCCGTGAAAAAACGGGAAGGCACCCGTCGCCAATAGAAGTCTATGAGCCCGTTATTACGGGTCGTAATTACGACCCGTAATAACGGGAGTTTTTATGGTCGTGTGCATGAGGCCTTACAATGACAGGCCCTTAACCCCTTCCCGCTTTGGCCACTTTTGACCTTCCTGACAGAGCTTCATTTTTCAAATCTGACATGTTTCATTTTATGTGGTAATAACTACGGAATGCTTTCACTTATCCAAGCGATTCTGAGATTTTCTCGTGACACATTGGACTTTATGTTACTGGCAAAATTAGCTGGAAACATTCAGTATTTAATTGTGAAAAACACCAAAATTTTTTGAAAAATTGCAAAAATTTGCATTTTCTAAATTTAAATGTATCTGCTTGTAAGACAGGCAGTTATACCACACCAAATTTTTGCTAATTAACATCCCTCATATATCTACTTTAGATCGGCATCATTTTTTGAATATCGTTTTATTTTTCTAGGACATTACAAGGCTTAGAACTTTAGCTGCAATTTCTCACATTTTCAAGAAAATTTCAAAAGCCTATTTTTAAAGGGGGCAGTTCAGTTGTGAAGTGGCTTTGAGCGCTTTATATATTAGAAACCCCGAATAAGTCACCCCATTTTAAAAACTTCACCCCTCAAAGTATTCAAAACAGCATTTAGAAAGTTTCTTAACCCTTTAGATATTTCACAGGAAAAAAAGCAAAGTAGAGGTGAAATTTACAAATCTCCATTTTTTTTTTGTTGCAGAAATTCATTTTTAAGCCATATTTTTTGTATCAAGGAAGGTTTTACCAGAGAAATGCAACTCAATATTTATTGCCCAGGTTCTGCAGATTTAGGAAATATCCCACATGTGGCCCTAGTGTACTAATGTACTGAAGCACTGGCCTCAGAAATAAAGGAGCACCTAGTGGATTTTGGGGCCTCCTTTTTATTAGAAAATATTTTAGCCACCATGTCAGGTTTGAAGGGCTCTTGCGGTGCCAAAACAGTGGAAATCCCCTAAAAGTGACCCCATTTGGGAAACTAGACCTCTCAAGGAAAATACCTAGGGGTATAGTGAGCATTTTGACCACGCAGGTTTTTGCAGAAATTATTGGAAGTGGGCCGTAAAAATTAAAATCTACATTATTTCAAAGAAAATGTATGTTTAGCTAATTTGTTCTCATTTCCACAAGGACTAAAGGAGAAAGAGCACTGCCACATTTGTAAAGCAATTTCTCCAGATTAAAAGAATACCCCACATGTGGTCATAAACAGCTGTTTGGACACACAGCAGGGCTTAGAAGGGAAAGAGCGCCATTTGGCTTTTAGAGCTCAAATTTAGCAGGAATGCTTTGCGGAGGCCATGTCGCATTTGCAAAGCCCCCCGAAGGGACAAAACAGTGGAAACTTCCCACAAGTGACCCCATTTTGGAAACTACACCCCTTGAGGAATTAATCTATGGGTAAAGTGAGCATTTTGACCACACAGGGGTTTTATAGATTTTATTAGAATTGGGCAGTGAATATAAAAAAAATCCTTTTTCTTCAATAAGACGTAGCTTTAGCTAAAAAAATTTCATTTTCTCAATAAATAAAGGAAAAAAAGAACCACGACATTTGTAAAGCAATTTCTCCTGAGTACGGCAATACCCGATATGTGGTCATAAACTGCTGTTTGGGCACATGGCAGGGCTCAGGAGGAAAGGAGCGCCATTTGGCTTTTGGAGTGCAGATTTTGCTGGATTGGTTTCTGGTCGCTATGTCGTATTTGCAAAGCCCCTGTGGGACAAAAACAGTGGAATCTCCCAGAAGTGACCCCATTTTGGAAACTAGGGGTGTATTCACCTAGGGGTGTAGTGAGTATTTTAACACCGCAGGTGTTTTGCAGAAATTAGTGTGCACTCAATGTTGCAGAGTGAAAATGGGATTTCTTTCCATAGATATGCCAATATGTGGTGTCCAGCTTGTGCCACCATAGCAAGACAGCTCTCTAATTATTATGCTGTGTTTCCCGGTTTTAGAAACACCCTACATGTGGCCCTAATCTTTTGCCTGGATTATCCACAGGGCTCAGGAGTGAGAGAGTACCATGCGAAATTGAGGCCTAATTTGGTGACATATAAAGTATTGGTTCACAATTACAGAGGCTCTGATGTGAAATATTAAAGAAACCACTGAGAAATGCCTTTATTAAGGGGCATTTATTAAGGGGTATAGTGAGCATTTTCACCCCACAGGTATTTTCCATAAATGATTGCGCTGAGGATGGTGCAAAGTAAAAATTAAAATGTTTCCCTAGATGTGACATTTCAGTGGGAAATATGTCATGCCCAGCTTGTGCCACTGGAGACACACATCCCAAAAATTGTTAAAAGGTTTCTCCTGGGTATGGCGGTGCCATATATGTGGAAGTAAACTGCTGTTTGGGCACGCTGTAGGGCTCAAAAGTGAAGGAGCGCCATTTTGCTTTTGGAGCGTGGATTTTGCTTGGTAGCAATTTTGTTTGAGTATTTCAGTTTATAATGTGGGGGCATATGTATGCTGGGCAGAGTACGTCAGGGGCATAGTCAGGTGGTATAATAATGGGCTAAACTATAAAATAATCCAAAAAGATTTGTTATGCTGTGAAGCAATCCTTTCTGCACAGGCCAGTGTCGTACTGATAAATGTCCTTTCTTATCTCCCATTTGGTCCACACTCCGCACCTTTGCAGATTGGGGGATTTTGCTGGGAAAGTGTTGTCCTGGTATAATACGGGCGCCCTTGCTTCCAGCAGATATGTTTGGGCCCTCCCCTTTCTGCTTCCCTAATTTTGGGGCCTTGATAAATCAGTGGTGCGCCACTTGAAACAGAAAAAATGTTCCCCCTCGGGCCATCACAACTGTATATTTTTCTTTCCTGACTTATTGGAGCCTTAACTTATTTTATTTTTTCATAGACGTAGTGTTATTTGGGCTGTTTTGTTTTTTTGCGGGACGCGCTGTCGTTATTATTGGTACCATTTTGGGGTACATGCGACTTTTTGATCACTTGTTATCCTTTTTTTTGGGAGGCAAGGTATTAAAAAATCAGCAATTCTGGCATAGTTTTTTAGTTTTTTTAATACAGCGTTCACTATGAATTATAAACTAGATGTTAACTTTATTCTGCGGGTCAGTACGATTCCGGCGATACCTAATTTATAGCACATTTTTATGTTATCTTTTACAACTTTTTGCACAATAAAATGACTTTTGTAAAAATAATGTATTTTTTCTGTTGCCATGTTGTAAGAGCCATAACTTTTTCATTATTTTGTCGACGGAGCTGTTTGAGGGCTTGTATTTTGCGAGACGAGCTATAGTTTTTATAGGTACCATTTTTGGATACATGTGACTTTTTGATCACTTTTTATTTCAATTTTTGGAAGACAGTGACCCAAAAAAAAAAGCAATTTTGGCATTGTTTTTTAGGTTGTTTTTTACGGCGGGATCAATAACATTATATTTTTATAGTTCAGGTCGTTACGGACGCGGAGATACCAAATATGTATGGTTTTATTAGTTTTTTTTCAATAATAAAGTACTTGATAAGGGAAAAAGGGCGATTGTGTTTTATGTTATTATTTGAAACTTTTATTTTATTTTTTACAACTTTTATTTTGTCCCTTTAGGGGACTTGACGGTCCAACTGTTTGATTGATGTTCTAATACATTGCACTACCTATGTAGTTCAATGTATTAGAACTGTCAGTTATTCACTGATAGTAAGCCAATCAGGCTGCGGCTCCGTTCGGGGGCCTAATCAGCTTCCGTAATGGCAGACAGGAGGCCTCCTGTTGCCATAGTAGCAGTCGCCAGACTTGCCATCGCATGGCAGGCCGCCGATTTTCTACAAACCACTTTGATGCAGCGATCACATTGGATCGCTGCATCGAAGGAGTTAATGGCAGGAATCTGAGCCCTGTCCGGTTCCTGCCAATACATCGGGGTGTTCGCTGTAACATATAGCGGACACCCACTGCTGATGACGCTGGCTCAGCTTCTGAGCCGGAAGCTGAGCCGGCGCCATCTTGCCGATGGTACCGGAAGCCTTTTAGGCCCCGCCGGAGAGCGGGGCATAGGAGGCTTCCGTTGCTGGCAGACCGGGAGGTAAGTATTAGGCCTCCGATCGCCTTTGCAGCCACCGGCAACCCAGCGATCACGTTACTGGGGTGCCGGTGGCTAAAAAGTCGTCACATGCTGCGATCTCTATTGAACGCAGCATCTGAGGGGTTAATCGGCCGGATCGGATGCTAGCTGCGGTCCTGGCCGATACCTCAGATGAGAAGTATCATCCACTTCTCTTCAGAACGCCCAGCTTCTGGCAGTGCAGACACAGCCGTGTTCTCGAGAGATCACGCTGTGTCGTCACTCACAGGTCCTGCATCGTGTCAGACGAGCGAGGACACATCGGCACCAGAGGCTACAGATGATTCTGCAGCAGCATCGGCGTTTGCAGGTAAGTCGATGTAGCTACTTACCTGCAAATGCTGATGCTGCTGCAGAATCAACTGTAGCCTCTGGTGCCGACACGATGCAGGACCTGTGAGTGACGTCACAGATCTGCACTGCCAGAAGCTGGGCGTTCTGAAGAGAAGTGGATGATACTTCTCATCAGAAAGCCCAGCTAGTAAAAGTAGTAAAAGTAGTAAACCCCCCCCCCCCCGATGTAACACACATAATACACGCCCAGTTGCAAGCCTCATTTGCATAAATACGAAAATGGTCATAACTTGGCCAAAAATGCTCGTTTTTTAAAAATAAAAACGTTACTGTAATCTACATTGCAGCGCCTATCTGCTGCAATAGCAGATAGGGGTTGTAAAATCTGGTGACAAAGCCTCTTTAAATGGTCACCTGTATAAAAGACTCCTGTCCACAGACTCAATTAATCAGTCTGACTCTAACCTCTACAACATGGGCAAGACCAAAGAGCTTTCTAAAGATGTCAGGGACAAGATCATAGACCTGCACAAGGCTGGAATGGGCTACAAAACCATAAGTAAGGCTCTGGGTGAGAAGGAGACAACTGTTGGTGCAATAGTAAGAAAATGGAAGACATACAAAATGACTGTCAATCGACATCGATCTGGGGATCCATGCAAAATCTCACCTCGTGGGGTATCCTTGATCCTGAGGAAGGGGAGAGCTCAGCCGAAAACTACACGGGGGGAACTTGTTAATGATCTCAAGGCAGCTGGGACCACAGTCACCAAGAAAACCATTGGTAACACATTACGCCGTAATGGATTCAAATCCTGCAGTGCCCGCAAGGTCCCCCTGCTCAAGAAGGCACATGTACAGGCCCGTCTGAAGTTTGCAAATGAACATCTGGATGATTCTGAGAGTGATTGGGAGAAGGTGCTGTGGTCAGATGAGACTAAAATTGAGCTCTTTGGCATTAACTCAACTCGCCGTGTTTGGAGGAAGAGAAATGCTGCCTATGACCCAAAGAACACCGTCCCCACTGTCAAGCATGGAGGTGGAAACATTATGTTTTGGGGGTGTTTCTCTGCTAAGGGCACATGACTACTTCACCGCATCAATGGGAGAATGGATGGAGCCATGTACCGTCAAATCCTGAGTGACAACCTCCTTCCCTCCACCAGGACATTAAAAATGGCTCGTGGCTGGGTCTTCCAGCACGACAATTACCCGAAACATACAGCCAAGGCAACAAAGGAGTGGCTCAAAAAGAAGCACATTAAGGTCATGGAGTGGCCTAGCCAGTCTCCAGACCTTAATCCCATCGAAAACTTATGGAGGGAGCTGAAGATCCGAGTTGCCAAGCGACAGCCTCGAAATCTTAATGATTTACAGATGATCTGCAAAGAGGAGTGGGCCAAAATTCCATCTAACATGTGTGCAAACCTCATCATCAACTACTAAAAATGTCTGACTGCTGTGCGTGCCAACAAGGGTTTTGCCACCAAGTATTAAGTCTTCTTTGCCAAAGGAATGCAAATAAATATATATAATTTTGACAATGTGATTTTTTTTTTTTTTATATATAATCTATCTCTCACTGGTAAAATTAACCTAGCCTAAAAATTCTAGACTGTTCATGTCTTTGACAGTGGGCAAACTTACAAAATCAGCAAGGGATCAAATACTTATTTCCTTCACTGTATACTACTACGACACAAGTGGCACTTGGGGTATGTGTCAGGGTCGTACATTGAACACAGGTTGTTATTTTACAACGGTATTCAATCCAGACGGTCTGATGTTATACTACTACAGACTTACATGGTTGTTATGCTACAACTAAGTTTATATGCCGGATTTTCAAATGCGTGCTAGAAATCAGTCTGTACTGATTCCTACCTTATGCCAGTCTGACGATACATACAACTGACAGTTGTTGTTTTTCTAAGGACCCTTACACACAATATTACAAGCTGGCAGTGTGCTAGAGGCGTATTAATGGTTATTCAATACAACATTCAAAGGTTTCCCTATTGCACTGGGTAATTGTACATTCAATCCATTTGAACATTTCCATCCTAACAAGGGACCTGATTATTACGGGACCCCTTTGTAATAGTTATAGCGTCTTTCTTACCCTGTTTGTCACAATTTCTTTGGCTGTATACCACACAGGGCTTACCCTGTTGCTTTGCCCTTCTCCATTATCAGGACTTAACCGTAGAAGACCTTGTGGTACTACAGGGTATTACCTACGAATATCCAACCTTTCTTTTACCTACGGACAGTCGCCCGACACTCGGCTATCTCAGAGCAATTGAGCAACAGGATAACCTTTGATCCTTAACAATTTGACACAGCTACCAAATATCAAATGGCACACTACAACAGATCAGCACAAGTTTTTTCACACTGTCCAAGCTGCACCTGTCACTTTAGAAAAAAACGTACACACATAAATTACAACTCCGCTCAACCATTCGCTATGTCACTGCATTCCAAATGTGGGGTCATCACTCCACAACTTGTTCTGGTAATAATCATTTTAACAGTTTCATTGCCGGCAAAAATAATCTGTTTTTCATATCAACAATTCAAGATTTACACATCTTCAACAACAACTCAAGATAACGTATGCACCTGCAGTCATTCATCACACAAAAAGTTTTAACATACCTTTTGGATCCATTCTTCCATACCATTTTTGGATAAATTGGCTGGCGTCCAGGAGATGTGACGTCATGACAGCTAATTCCAAGGCTTAAGCAAAACATGTGTGAAAGGTTGTGTAAGAAAAAGCTCCTTACCTACCGCTGTTTTTTTATTTCACAAATGCAATGTCCGACCTCTCCGTGACAGCTGTCAGACAATCAATCTCCCGGGTTTCGGCACCCCAACTGTTGAGGAAGTCATGGCTCAAAATATATTAGACTGAAATTTAGACAAGTGTTTCTACCGGCACTCACTCCAGGAGATTTATCCAGCTCCAAATCATAATTGTATCAGTATATATCGGAGAGAAGTAGAGACACAGACATTGCTTGCATGCTCAAAAATACTCCTCTATGGTTTATTGATCAAACAATTACAATACTATCATTCAAAAGGGGTGTAGGCTTGATTTCAGCCAATCATTTACAATATGATAATAACTCTGATTCAGCCTATATCATACAATGGGAATATTTCATATTTAAATCAATCACAGACATACGGATGTAGCCATCTTTTACTTGACTCTGATAACTTGCTGAAGCGTGATATCACACAACAAAAGCCATTGAAAAATCATTGAAAAAGTCAAGATAAGGGATCTAGCCACTGTTTATTAAATGCGGTAAAAGTCAAGGTAAAGACGGCTACATCTGTACAATACATTCCAAATGTAATATTATAATTTTTCATTAGATGCTTTCGTTACTTAACACCTGGTATATTTCTCTGGCAGGAACAAAAGATAGCTTGTTCTTCTAATTGGGGAGTGTGAAGGAGTTATATTCACATACATAAGGAATGTGTCTCTCCCACTAAAAGTATCTTTTTCCCTCCACTCTTATCTCACCCCCCCCCCCCCTTTCCTTATGAAAGAGCTGTTTTAGTTTCAAAGTCACCAGGTATCTTACAACAAACTTCACATGAGAACCAAGGACACACACATCTAACTAAGAAACATACAAAATCAGCATTAATATACTTAATATTCTTAAAGCAACAGATGACTTTTATTCACTAAATGGATCTTTTAAGACCAGGTAAATATATATTTATTTCTTGAAACAGGGGGAGAAGGTCTTTGCAGGTGGAATAGAAATGACAACTCTACATAATCTGGCATCCTGCTCGATAATCCATAATCTAATTTAATACAGAGAATATAAGCAAATGGACCATCCATCACAACGGTTTACTTTATTTTACGTTGGAGCCTATTGGCAACGAATGCCACTGTATGCCTCCGACGTAGGGATGTAACATGATGTAAACAGAACATAATACATATATTCTGAACATCTAATGTAACGTCCGTGGTCACTGACCACAAACTCATTCCACCCAGTCGACGTCACTCTCTCAAGAGATGTCTGCACATACGGCCGTCCTGCTTCACAGTGACCACCAGGGTGCACTCATGAGCTCAGTCCAGACTTAAGAAGCCAGAGCGCACGCATGTTGGTGATTTGAGCTAATTGCTCCAGAGCACCCTGGGCTATAAGAAGGTCCCAGCCCCATCCTCCCACGCCTGAGCTTTGTTGTTGTATTCCAAGTCTGTCTTGCAACTGGTCCCCTAGTGTTTCTTGCTCCCAGTGTTCCCTGTTCCTGTATCCTGATCTAGTGCTGTGCTTTGCTGTACCCGTGCTGTGCTATATACCACGCCTATCCTGCTTCTCCACGCCTGACGTCTACCTGCTGCCTAGTTCCTGCCAAGCCTGCCTTGCTACTGTCCGAGCTGCCACAGGTACCCTATATAAACTATAGACTCTGACCTGCGCCCTGTTGGCCAGCTGCCATACAGCCAAGGCGGTACGGCCCAGTGGGTCCACGAACACTACGTGACACCTAAATTTCATATGCATCTTCCTCAAAGTACCTGCTCATGAATATGTATTAGGGTTCCATCCTTTTAGAATAAAATCATTTATACATAATTGTTAACTGAGCACATTCACCGCTTTCATCAGTGTGCCTGGAACTCTTTTTTTTCATGCGAAGAAGAAGCAAATAATGCGGGTTTTACCACAATAGGAAGTGATTACATATCGCTAAGACATGCCATCGCTCCCTAATCAGTGAGGGACCCGGTCCTTACAAAGGAGGGGCTGCAGCAACAGTTAAGCGTTAATGCTCTTTCACTGATATTCCCTGCACAATTATGTCCCTGGCCAACTGAATGAAATTCACTTGTGTTTCATTTCCTTGCACAGCGCTTGTTGCTGCGGCCCCTCCATTCTCAGGATCAGTGGGGTCCTGGTTGTCGGACTGCCAACAATCAAAAAGTGGTTACATATCCTAGAACATCCGCTATTAACACAATTTTAGCTGTTTATGTATTTATCCATTTTAATTTCATTTGCTTGCTTTTATAAAGTGTGGGTTTTTGTAGCTTTTTCATATAGAACTGATTTATATCAGATTTATACTGATTAGTCAGCAGGATCTAAGCCTATAGTGACTTAATATCAATTGCTTTGTGGTTTCTTATGACTTAAAACACAAAACATGACTAAATTAGAAAGATATGATAACTTTAGGCAGGTGTAAATCTGATCATTAACGGTGTGTTATGGTTTCAACAAATAAATGTTATGATTTGTAGAATGTAAAGTTATATACGTTCCTAATGAAGTCTTTGTATCAATTGCTCACAGTTTTCAAAATCTGTGCTTACTGTCATTCAATAGAAAACTTTGTTGTTCCATACACTCCATATGCCGCAGGTTTCAGCTGTATATTACAGATGACACCTCGCTCTAACGGCCGGGATTGGGGATGACTCAGCTCTCCGGCAGTTTAACCGCTTAGATGACGTGGTCAACAGTGACAGTGGCAGCCGTTAGAGAGAAGCCCCCTCTGTTACCACCACAACACAATTGTGGGGTGCCGATGGGTTGTCAGGGAAGCCTGGGGGCCTAATGAAGGCCCCCAGGACTACCATCTTGGTTCTCCTATATAGCCCTGCCTTTATAGGAGATGGCAAGAAGCATAATACACTGCAATACATAAATATTGCAATGTATTGTGCAAGCGATCTAATAATCGCATACTCGAGCTCCTTAGTGGGACTAAAAAAGTTATTAAAGAGGCTCTGTCACCAGATTTTGCAGCCCCTATCTGCTATTGCAGCAGATAGGCGCTGCAATGTAGATTACAGTAAGGTTTTTATTTTTTTAAAACGAGCATTTTTGGCCAAGTTATGACCATTTTTGTAGTTATGCAAATGAGGCTTGCAAAAGTCCAAGTGGGTGTGTTTAAAAGTAAAAGTCCAAGTGGGCGTGTATTATGTGCGTACATCGGGGCGTTTTTAATACTTTTACTAGCTGGGCGCTCTGAAGAGAAGTATCATCCACTTCTCTTCAGAACGCCCAGCTTCTGGCAGTGCAGATCTGTGACATCACTCACAGGTCCTGCATCGTGTCGGCCACATCGGCACCAGAGGCTTCAGTTGATTCTGCAGCAGCATCGGCGTTAGCAGGTAAGTCGATGTAGCTACTTACCTGCAAACGCTGATGCTGCTGCAGAATCAACTGTAGCCTCTGGTGCCGATGTGGCCGACACGATGCAGGTCCTGTGAGTGACGTCACAGATCTGCACTGCCAGAAGCTGGGCGTTCTGAAGAGAAGTGGATGATACTTCTCTTCAGAGCGCCCAGCTAGTAAAAGTATTAAAAACGCCCCGATGTACGCACATAATACACGCCCACTTGGACTTTTACTTTTAAACACACCCACTTGGACTTTTGCAAGCCTCATTTGCATAACTACAAAAATGGTCATAACTTGGCCAAAAATGCTCGTTTTTTAAAAATAAAAACGTTACTGCAATCTACATTGCAGCGCCTATCTGCTGCAATAGCAGATAGGGGTTGCAAAATCTGGTGACAGAGCCTCTTTAAAGTTTTTAGAATATAGAAAAAGAAAATATTAAAAGTAAAAAACAAAACCCTTATTGCATTTTTCCTCTAAAGTAATATAAACAAGAAAAAATAAACATAATTGCTATTGCCCCATCAGTAACGACCTGAACTATTACATTACAATACAAAATGATTTATTGTGCATGGAAAGCGCAGTAAAAAAATAAAATTAATGCCAGAATTGCTGTTTGGTCACCGTGGAATAAAAAGTGATCAAAGGTCCTATGTACCCTAAAATAGTACCAATAAAAGCTACAGCTCACCCCTCAAAACTCAATACTCACCCAGAGGGAAAAATAAAAAGGTTATGGGTCTCAGAATATAGCTTTGCAAATGCAACATAGCACCCAAAAACCATTCCGACAAAATTTGAGCTTAAAAAAAAAAAAAAGTGAAGACATTGCGCTCCTTCCTTTCTGAGCCCTGTCGTGTGTCCAAACAGCAGTTTATTAGCGCATATGGGGTGTTGCCGTAATTGGGAGAAATTGCTTTAGAAATGTTGGGGTGCTTTTTCTCTTTTATCCCTTGTAAAAATTAAAAATGTCTATGTTTTTTCAGAAAGAAATGTAGATTTTCATTTTCACGGCCTAATTCCAAAAAATGCAATGAAAAACCTGTGGGGTCAAAATGCTCACTATACCCCTAGATAAAATCCATGAGGGGTATAGCTTTCCAAATGGGGTCACTTTTGAGGGTTTTCCACTGTTTTGGCACCACAAGATCTCTTCAAAATTGACATGGTGCCTAAAATATATTCTAATAAAAAGAAGGCCCCAAAATCCACTAGGTGCTCCTTCATTTCTGGGGCATGTGTTTGAGTCAATTAGCACACTAGGGCCACATGTGGGAAATTTATAAAAACTGTAGAATATGGGCAATAAATATTGAGTTGTGTTTCTCTGGTTAAACCTTTTTGTGTTACAAGAAAAAATGGATTAAAAATTAATTTCTGCCCAAAAAAAAAATTAAACTTCTACTTTGCTTTAGTTCCTGTGAAACACCTAAAGGATTAAGATACTTTCTAAATGCTGTTTTCAATACTTTGAGAGGTGCAGTTTTTAAAATGGGGTGATTTATGGGGAGATCAAATAAATAAAGCCATCAAAGCCACTTCACAACTAAACTGGTGCCTAAAAAAAAAAAAAAGGTTTTGGAAATTTTCTTAAATATGTGAGAAATTGCTGCTAAGGTTATAAGCCTTGTAACGTCCTAAAAAATAAAAGGACATCCAAAAAATAATGCAAACATAAAATAGACATATGGGATATGTAAACCAGTAACTATTTTGTGTGGTATTTCTGTCTTACAGATACGTTTAAATTTAGAAAAATGCAAACTTTTGCACATTTTCTCGAAATTTTGATGTTTTTCACATATAAACACTAACTGTATCAACCAAATTTTACCACTAACATAAAGTACAGGGTGGGCCATTTATATGGATACACCTAAATAAAATGGGAATGGTTGGTGATATTAACTTCCTGTTTGTGGCACATTAGTATATGGGAGGGGGGAAACTTTTCAAGCTGGGTGTTGACCATGGTGGCCATTTTGAAGTCGGCCATTTTGTATCCAACTTTAGTTTTTTCAATGGGAAGAGGGTCATTTGACACATCAAACTTATCGAGAATTTCACAAGAAAAACAATGGTGTGCTTGGTTTTAACGTTACTTTATTCTTTCATGAGTTATTTACAAGTTTTTGACCACTTATAAAATGTGTTCAAAGTGCTGCCCATTGTGTTGGATTGTCAATGCAACCCTCTTCTCCCACTCTTCACACACTGATAGCAACACCGCAGAAGAAATGCTAGCACAGGCTTCCAGTATCCGTAGTTTCAGTTGCTGCACATCTCGTATCTTCACAGCATAGACAATTGCCTTCAGATAACCCCAAAGATAAAAGTCTAAGTGGGTCAGATCGGGAGACCTAGGGGGCCATTCAACTGGCCCACGACGACCAATCCACTTTCCAGGAAACTGTTCATCCAGGAATGCGACATGTCAATGGCTGTAAACAAAGAGAAGCTTGTAAATAACTAATGAAAGAATAAAGTAACGTTAAAACCAAGCACACCATTGTTTTTCTTGTGAAATTCTCGATAAGTTTGATGTGTTCTTCCCATCGAAAAACTAAAGTTGGATACAAAATGGCCGACTTCAAAATGGCCGCCATGGTCAACACCCAGCTTGAAAAGTTTCCCCCCTCCCATATACTAATGTGCCACAAACAGGAAGTTAATATCACCAACCATTCCCATTTTACTTTGGTGTATCCATATAAATGGCCCACCCTGTATAATGTGTCATGAGAAAACTTTCTCAGAATCGCTTGGATAAATAATAGTATTCAAAAGTTATTACCACATAAATTAACATGTCAGATTTGAAAAAAATCGTCTGTGACCACAAGGCCAAAACCCAAAGGGTTAAAAACAACAGGTTTGGAATACTGACCCCTGTGGAAACCCACTGGTAATTAAGACCCAATCTGAGGAAGTACCATTAATAAGCACTCTCTGTTTTCTATCACTGAGCCTGTTGTTGACCCAATTACTTATATTTTCCCAGCATTCTCATTTTATGTACCAACCTTTTATGTGGCATGGAAACTAAACTAAAATAAATTTTCTTGTCCCCAGCTAAGTAGAATTCAATAAAATGTCACAATATGACAATCTGAACTCTATTTCAAGACAACTACTTTATTATTATCTCTCTTGTTATCTCTCTTGTTATCAAATTAAACCCCACATGGCTTACACCTTCTGTGAAAGGGGCAATACATGACAAAAAAAGGGCATTTAAAAAATACAAATCTGAGGGTACAGCTGTAGCCTTTGTAAAATATAAAGAGCTTAATAAAATCTGTAAAAATGTAATAAAATTAGCAAAAATACAAAATGAAAGGCAGGTGGCCAAGGATAGTAAAACAAATCCTAAAAAATTCTTCAAGCATATAAATGCAAAAAAGCCAAGGTCTGAACATGTAGGACCCCTAGATAGTGGTAATGGGGAGTTGATCACAGGGGATCAAGAGAAGGCAGAGTTACTAAATGGTTTCTTTAGCTCTGTATATACAACAGAAGAAGGAGCAGCTGATGTAGCCGGTGCCAGTGCTGTTAATATATCAGTTGATATACTGAATTGGATAAATGTAGAGATGGTCCAAGCTATATTAAATAAAATAAATGTGCACAAGGCCCCGGGACCAGATGGGTTACACCCTAGAATTCTTAAAGAGCTTAGTTCAGTTATTTCTGTCCCCCTTTTCATAATATTCAGAGAATCTCTAGTGACTGGTATAGTGCCAAGGGACTGGCGCAGGGCAAATGTGGTGCCTATTTTCAAAAAGGGCTCTAGGTCTTCCCCGGGTAATTATAGACCAGTAAGCTTAACATCCATCGTGGGGAAAATGTTTGAGGGGCTATTGAGGGACTATATACAGGATTATGTGACAATAAATAGCATTATAAGTGACAGCCAGCACGGTTTTACTAAGGACAGAAGTTGTCAAACTAACCTAATCTGTTTTTATGAAGAGGTGAGCAGAAGTCTAGACAGAGGGGCCGCTGTGGATTTAGTGTTTTTGGACTTTGCAAAGGCATTTGACACTGTCCCCCATAGACGCCTAATGGGTAAATTAAGGACTATAGGTTTAAAAAATATAGTTTGTAATTGGATTGAGAATTGGCTCAAGGACCGTATCCAGAGAGTTGTGGTCAATGATTCCTACTCTGAATGGTCCCCGGTAATAAGTGGTGTACCCCAGGGTTCAGTACTGCGACCACTATTATTCAACTTATTTATTAATGATATAGAGGAAGGGATTAATAGCACTATTTCTATTTTTGCAGATGACACCAAGCTATGTAATATAGTTCAGACTATGGAAGATGTTCATGAATTACAGGCAGATTTAAACAAACTAAGTGTTTGGGCGTCCACTTGGCAGATGAAGTTTAATGTAGATAAATGTAAAGTTATGCATCTGGGTACCAACAACCTGCATGCATCATATGTCCTAGGGGGAGCTACACTGGCGGATTCACTTGTTGAGAAGGATCTGGGTGTACTTGTAAATCATAAACTCAATAACAGCATGCAGTGTCAATCAGCTGCTTCAAAGGCCAGCAGGATATTGTGGTGTATTAAAAGAGGCATGGACTCGCGGGACAGGGATGTAATATTACCACTTTACAAAGCATTAGTGAGGCCTCATCTAGAATATGCAGTCCAGTTCTGGGCTCCAGTTCATAGAAAGGATGCCCTGGAGTTGGAAAAAATACAAAGAAGAGCAACGAAGCTAATTAGGGGCATGGAGAATTTAAGTTATGAGGAAAGATTGAAAGAATTAAACCTATTTAGCCTTGAAAAAAGACGACTAAGGGGGGACATGATTAACTTATATAAATATATTAATGGCACATACAAAAAATATGGTGAAATCCTGTTCCTTGTAAAACCCCCTCAAAAAACAAGGGGGCACTCCCTCCGTCTGGAGAAAAAAAGGTTCAAGCTGCAGAGGCGACAAGGCTTCTTTACAGTGAGAACTGTGAATCTATGGAATAGTCTACCGCAGGAGCTGGTCACAGCAGGGACAGTAGATGGCTTTAAAAAAGGGTTAGATAATTTCCTAGAACAAAAAAATATTAGCTCCTATGTGTAGAAATTTTTCCTTCCCTTTTCCCTTCCCTTGGTTGAACTTGATGGACATGTGTCTTTTTTCAGCCGTACTAACTATGTAACTATGTAAGAGCTGCCAAAATGTTGTATCTGCAATATACTGTACATAAACAGGGCATTTAACATAGAGCAACGTCTAATTTGTGATGACTCTGTTTGGTTCAGTCCGGAGTAAATAGTTATACATTTCTGCACGATTATACCTTACAATGGCATAGTGAGAAGTCTGTATGTACTCCAATAGCGTGAATGGTATTAAAGTATACTCATTACCCCAGCCTGTGAGTTCAATTGGGACAGAAATTGCATTTAACACTGTGTCCATTCTAGTAATTCACAGTAAACAGGATGCCCCAATGGGTAGAATTTCTCACCCATGGCTTCCAGGAGAGGAGTTGCGATATCATGATTCATACCTCCCTTTCCTGATTTGTTGCTAGACAGTGTATCGTCTATGGCCAGGGGTCGTCGTTCAGACTTACCCTCTGACGGCCCCGGCCATGGACATCTGTCTTTGCAGCGTCAGCACTCACTTCCGGGTCCTCGGACTGTTTCCCGCAGGGCGCGAGCATGGCCTTTAAGGGCCAATACGCGTCCAGCTGTCACCCATCAATAATTAGCCCAAATGGCTCCTGGACTATAAAAAGGGGCTCTGCCCACTTGTTCCTCGCCTGAGCGTTGTTGTATACCTAAGTTTGTCTTGCAAATGGTCTTCCAGTGTTTTCTAGTTCCAAGTATTACCCGTTCCTGCTGCCTGTACCCTGTATCCCATGCTATCGTATCTACTGAGAAAGTCAAGTTGTGTCTTCCGCTGGAAATTTTTTTAGCATAGACAATGTTTTTCGTCTTGACCAAATACTATTTTCGGCTAATTTTGAAAATTTATGTTCAAAATTAAAAAATTTAATTTGCAAAAATATGTAAGATTACAAGTCCACATCAAGGGTCCTCATTGCCTTGTGTGTCCCTACACTAACTAACCAACAGGTATACATTTTTAAACTGAGTAAATAAAAACTAAAACCATTCTAGAAAATTACATGTTTAACGAGCAGCAGCAATAGAGTCCTGCTGCCAGGGAACTGCTCCCTCAGGGGTCAGAAAATATGCAGCATAAATGTCACGGATAGCCAATGGGGTGAACCAAATACCTCCTTCTCCTCCTCCTCGGTTCTTCTTCCAGCCTAGCAGATTGCTGTCCAAAGCACCGATAAAGAAGCCAGGCTAAAAGGACACGGTCAACATGTTTGGGGCTCATATTTTCAGTCCAGAAAATCCAAAGAAACCAAAGCAAGCCAAGCAGAGGAATCTCAAATTGTTCTCTATGCTCTGAAAGCTACAGAAAACAGCACCAAAAACTCCATGTGACCTTCCTATGGGTGTTTCCTGTGACATGTGACAAGTTCAAATGAAGTTACCTTCCGTTTTTTAATGGAAAGACGAAAGCCAAACTGAAGCACAACGTCCGTTTGAAACGGAAAGATGGAACGGACACGGAGTACACCATGCCATAACGGACACACGGATCCGTGAGAAACAGCCATGAAAATGGTGATGGAAGTGTGCATGAGGTCTAAGCCTTTAAAAGGACTGGTCTGCTGCTCAGTGGTCCAAAGTCCTGTTTTCAGATGACATGACATCAAGGTCCCAGAGTCTGGAGGAAAAGTGGAGAAGCACTCAATCCAAGTTGCTTTCGGTCCAGTGTGAAGTTTCCAAAGTCAGTGATGGCTTGGGGAGCCTTGTCATCTGCTGGTCCACTGTATTATATCAAGTCCAGAGTCAACGCATCCGTCTACCAGGAAATATATACAGTATTGTGCAAACGTTTTAGGCTGTTGAGGAAAAATGCCGCAAAGTAAAAATGCTTTCAAAATTAGAAGTGGTAATAGTTATCTGTATCAATTAACAAAATCCACAGAACAGAAATATAAATCAAATCAATATTTGGTGTGACTAATCTTTGCATTCAAAACAGCATCAATTCTTCTAGGTACACTTGCGCACACTTTTTGAAGGAACATGGCAGGGAACAAACATCTTAGTGAACAAACCACAGATCTTCTTTAAATGTAGGCTTCCTCAAATCCTTCTGTTTCTTTATGTGATCCCAGACAGACTCAATGAGGTTGAGTTTAGGGCAATATCATCACTTCCAGGGCTCCTTGTTCTTCTTTATGCTGAAGATACAGTGAAGGAAATAAGTATTTGATCCCTTGCTGATTTTGTAAGTTTGCCCACTGTCAAAGACATGAACAGTCTAGAATTTTTAGGATAGGTTAATTTTACCAGTGAGAGATTATATATATATAAAAAAAAAAAAAAGAAAATCATATTGTCAAAATTATATTTATTTATTTGCATTGTGCACAGAGAAATAAGTATTTGATCCCCTACCAACCATTAAGAGTTCAGCCTCCTCCAGACCAGCTACACGCTCCAAATCAACTTGGTGCCTGCATTAAAGACAGCTGTCTTAAATGGTCACCTGTATAAAAGACTCCTGTCCACAGACTCAATTAATCAGTTTGATTCTAACCTCTACAACATGGGCAAGACCAAAGAGCTTTCTAAAGATGTCAGGGACAAGATCATAGACCTGCACAAGGCTGGAATGGGCTACAAAACCATAAGTAAGACGCTGGGTGAGAAGGAGACAACTGTTGGTGCAATAGTAAGAAAATGGAAGACATACAAAATGACTGTCAATCGACATCGATCTGGGGCTCCATGCAAAATCTCACCTCGTGGGGTATCCTTGATCCTGAGGAAGGGGAGAGCTCAGCCGAAAACTACATGGGGGGAACTTGTTAATGATCTCAAGGCAGCTGGGACCACAGTCACCAAGAAAACCATTGGTAACACATTACGCCGTAATGGATTAAAATCCTGCAGTGCCCGCAAGGTCCCCCTGCTCAAGAAGGCACATGTACAGGCCCGTCTGAAGTTTGCAAATGAACATCTGGATGATTCTGAGAGTGATTGGGAGAAGGTGCTGTGGTCAGATGAGACTAAATTTGAGCTCTTTGGCATTAACTCAACTCGCCATGTTTGGAGGAAGAGAAATGCTGCCTATGACCCAAAGAACACCATCCCCACTGTCAAGCATGGAGGTGGAAACATTATGTTTTGGGGGTGTTTCTCTGCTAAGGGCACAGGACTACTTCACCGCATCAATGGGAGAATGGATGGAGCCATGTACCGTTAAATCCTGAGTGACAACCTCCTTCCCTCCACCAGGACATTAAAAATGGCTCGTGGCTGGGTCGTCCAGCATGACAATGACCCGAAACATGCAGCCAAGGCAACAAAGGAGTGGCTCAAAAAGAAGCACATTAAGGTCATGGAGTGGCCTAGCCAGTCTCCAGACCTTAATCCCATCGAAAACTTATGGAGGGAGCTGAAGATCCGAGTTGCCAAGCGACAGCCTCAACATCTTAATGATTTACAGATGATCTGCAAAGAGGAGTGGGCCAAAATTCCATCTAACATGTGTGCAAACCTCATCATCAACTACAAAAAACGTCTGACTGCTGTGCTTACCAAAAAGGGTTTTGCCACCAAGTATTAAGTCTTGTTTGCCAAAGGGATCAAATACTTATTTCTCTGTGCACAATGCAAATAAATATATATAATTTTGACAATGTGATTTTTTTTTTTTTTAATATAATCGAACTCTCACTGGTAAAATTAACCTATCCTAAAAATTCTAGACTGTTCATGTCTTTGACAGTGGGCAAACTTACAAAATCAGCAAGGGATCAAATACGTATTTCCTTCACTGTAGTTCTTAATGACATTGGTCCTTTGTTTGGAGATGTTGTCCTGCTGCAGAATAAATTTGGAGCCAATCTTGAAACCCCAGTCTGCTTTGAAATTTTTGCCTGGGAGAGACCATGCTGATACAGTATAACTACCTTGTGTCTTGTTGCTGTGCTCAGTCTTGCCATGATGGACCTGTGACATGAAATTGCCTACCACATCCTCACCTTTCTAGCAGAGTTTGGCTGTTCCGCACCCAGTTTTAAGCCTCCTCCACAGCTGTTTCTGTTACAGTTAATAACATACATATAAAAATCATGATCACTATCACCTGTTTGCTATAATTGGTTATTCATATACACAAAAAAATCCATGACGTGCAAGTGTAACTAGAATAACATGCTGTTTTGATGGCAGCGGGTGGTCACATCAAATACTGATTTGATTTAGATTTTCCTTCAGTTCATTCACTTTGTATTTTGTTAATTAATTTATACATACATACATATAAAAATCATGATCACTATCACCTGTTTGCTATAATTGGTTATTCATATACACAAAAAAATCCATGACGTGCAAGTGTAACTAGAATAACATGCTGTTTTGATGGCAGCGGGTGGTCACATCAAATACTGATTTGATTTAGATTTTTCTTCAGTTCATTCACTTTGTATTTTGTTAATTAATTTAAAAAAAACTATTAACACTTCTATTTTTGCAAGCATTCTTACTTTGTAGCATTTTTCCACAGCTGCCTAAAACTCTGCAAAAAACCTTATCTCCACCGCAAGCTTTCTATACGTTTTACTTATTCTTAACAGTGTAGCCTTATCAAATATTATTAGATTGCTTTATTTGACAAGGCATAGAGATAGTAGCACTAAACGTTACAACTATTCTTCATAAAAAAGGGAAGCAGTGACACCAGTGTGATCAGAATCTTAAGAGCTTTTGGTTTTCCAGCCATATTCTAAAAACTGATTCTGCATACACTATTGTCTGAATACGCACCCTTGCCCTGGTTAATATGAACTAATTTTGTCTGCCCATTTTGGGTGATTAATAGTTCCCTGACTGTCTTTTTTTCCCCTCTATCTCACAGACACTGACAGTATGAGGTGGTGAACAGATTTTTCAAAATTATAATTATTTTTTTTTGTAATTTAATTGAGATGAGAATCAGAAGTTTCTGTGGCTTGTGGTACTTGTGTTTGAAGAGTGTTTGCTACTAAATTGACCCCGTGTATAGTAAAATATATATATATTGGTCCCCCTGTATACTGTTGGGGTAAGTTCACACGCTTACTAAAAAACTTCTGAAAATACAGAGCTGTTTTCAAGGGAAAACCGCTACTGATTTTCAGCTCTTTTTTTATTCAAACTCATGTATTTTGCAGCGTTTGTTTACGGACGTTTTTGGAGCTGTTTTTCTATAGAGTCAATGAAAAACGGCTCCAAAAACGGCTGAAGAAGTGACATGCACTTCTTTGTCTCAGGCGTTTTTGTTTTTTTTAAAATGCCCCGTCGGAACAGAACGCCGTTTTTCCCATTGAAATCAATGGGCAGATGTTTGGAGGTGTTCTGCTTCCGATTCTTCAGCCATTTTTTGGACGTTTACGGCCTGAAAAACTACTGAAAATAAGCCATGTGAACATACCCTAACTTCTCTAAGCTTTAAGATATTGGAGTGCATCTGGGTAGAAATAAGAAATTAAAGGACCGTACCACCTTCTATTCCATTTCCTCCTATGCTACAATAACATACCCTTCTATATCTCTACTAGGCTAGCAGCAAGAGAGAAAGTGACACTTTTTATACAATTTATGCAGTAGAAAATTTGACTCTGAGGTATAATGAACAAGGAAGGCATGAGAAGGTCTTGTGAAAACACTAGATATACCTTATATCTAGCGTATAGAATTAATCCTATACATCCCTGTTTTCACATCCTTCTTTTCCTCACAAAGTATTATGGTTTCCCCATCTATGTATGACATACAGCTATTCTGTATGTAACTAGTTTGGTGTAATATCTTTGTGCTTTGAGCACCATTATTTTACATCTGAAGCCTACTTTTGTCGTAGCCCAGTACAGGGAGAGATCCAAACTACGTCGGACGTTATCTGAATTTTTAAAGGCGTTTGATACTGTATAAAAGGTTGATATATAAAATGGAAATGCTGGGACTGGGGGAAAATGTGTGTAATTAAGTTAACAACTGGCTCAGTGATAGAAAACAGAGCGTGGTTATTAATGGTACATCCTCAGAGTGGGTCACAGTTACCAGTGGGGTTCCACAGGAGTCCGTATTGGGTCTGTAAAGGATCTGCCAGGCACAGCTTCGGGGTTAACGCCCATAGATAATCAGTCTGCACCTGCTTTTATGTCTGTGAGACTGACTCCAGCTTCCACCACTCAGGGTGGCAGGCTTAGGAGTGGGAGAACCTATCACAGCCTGGCCAGACGGAGCTAGCTCCCGCCCTCTGTCTATTTATACCTGCCTTTCCTGTTCCTCCTTTGCTTGTGATTCTTCTCTGTTGGTTTCCTGGCCGTGCTGCAGCTTCTTGTACTACTTGTCCTCTGCTTGTGATTGACCTTGGCTTTTCTGACCACTCTTCTGCTCTGCGTTTTTGTACCTCGCTCATCTCCTGGTTTGACTCGGCTCGTTCACCTCGCTTGTTGCTCACGGTGTTCCCGTGGGCAACTTCCCCATTTCCCTGGCTTCTTTGTACCCTTGTCTGTTTGTCTGTCGTGCACCTATTGATGGTAGGGACCGTCGCCCAGTTGTACCCCGTCGCCTAGGGCGGGTCGTTGCAAGTAGGCAGGGACTGAGTGGCGGGTAGATTAGGGCTCACTTGTCTGTTTCCCCACTCCCCGTCATTACAGGGTCCTCTTCTTTTTAATATGTTTATTAATGACCTTGTAGAAGATTTATAGAGTATAATTTCAGTATAGGCAGATGATACTAAGCTCTGTAAAGTAACCAACACAGAGGAGGGTAATGTAATACCACAGAGAGATTTGGGGAAGCTGGAGGATTGGGCAGAGAAATGGCAAATAAAGTTTAATGTGGATAAATGTAAAGTTATGCACTTGGGCCGAGGAAACTAATTTTACAATTATGCATTAAATAGTAAAACACTGGGTAAAACTGCTACTGAAATAGACTTTGGGATATTAGTGGTCAGTAAATTAACATTTAGCAACTTGTGCCAGGCAACTGGTGTCAAGCCAAATAAAATCATGGGGTGCATCAAAAGAGGCATACATGCTCATGACAAATCATACATGCCTCCATACAAATCACTCGTCAGACCACACATGGAATATTGTGTACAATTTTGGGCACCTGTGTATAAGAAGGACATGGCTGAACTAGAATGGGTGCAAATAAGGGCCACCAAGGTAATTAAGGGAATGGGCGGATTACAGTACCAAGAAAGTCGGATTCTTTTAGATGGGTCTCCTATAAAAGCACTTTGGATGCAATCTCTTCAGGTTTCCAAGTATTTTTATTATTTTATTTAGGGAGCGGACACCTTTTACATTCCATGAAATTATGTTTATGTTATATATATCTTATCAATGTCCAAGTGAAGTATTCACAGCTTAAGACTTTCGTGTCCCAATGGGCCTAGCGTGGCAACTTTCTCATGTGTGTTGGCTAAACAGTTGTGTACAATCATGATGTTGTCAAAACTCTTAAGTAATTCAACAGTGAAATAGGTTAATAAAATAAACCAAAGAAAAAATAGTGCAAAAAAAATTCAACAGAGATTGCAGATACATAATGAAGGAGTGCTTAGAGATGAAAATAGCGTCAGGGCCGTGCAGGAAGCGGGAGCTCTCCGACGCCCTTCCATTGCCAGAGTCGGAACTGGAAGACCCCACTTGATTCTTTACATGGGCACAGTGACTCTACTGTATGGGAAATGCCATTTCCTTTTGCACAAAAAGTAAGCGACTCTAATAACTGTTATTGCCCCCTTTAGTAAAAAAAATAATTAAGCGTTACTTAAAATTGTCTACATGACTGTACATTAGCTGTAAGAATTTTTTTCCCCATGACTCCATGGAAAATATTTTTCTGTTGTGTAATTTTCAGCGGTGTCCTACATGCACAGCCAATTTCAAATCAGACGTTCGGGTTGAGCTACATTTAAAACCACATAGAAAAGCCGCATAAAATACTCCAACCTTATAAAAAGAGCACCAAATCACGCTAAAAACGCATGTGGTTTTTGGATATGCTTTTTTTTAATTCCGTTTTAACCCCTTCCCACTGCAGCCATTTTTCGGATTTTCGTTTTTACCTCGCCGCCTTCCAAAAGCCATAACTTTTTTATTTTTCCGTCGATAAAGTTGTATGAGGGCTTGATTTTTGCGGGACAAGTTGTAGTTTTTCACACCACCATTTATTGTACCATATAATGTATTCGAAAACAGGAAAAAAATTATTCGTAGGGTAGAGAATGGAAAAAAAACCTGTGATTCTTCCATTGTTTTGTACGCTTTGTTTTTAAGACGCTCACCGAAACGGGAAAAAAATTCATTGTGTGGTAGAATGGAAAAAAAAACTGTGATTCCTTAATTGTTTATTGGGTTTCGTTTTTACGGTGTTCACCGTGCAACAAAAACAACATCTTAACTTTATTATATGGGTCAATATGATTACGGTGATACAAAATGTATATAGATTTTTTTATGTTTTACTTCTTTTACAAGGAAAAACCTAATTGTTAAAAATAAACTTTGCTTTGTGTCGCCATATTCTGAGAGACATGACTTTTCTTTTTTTTTTCCGTCGATTGAGTGATGTAAGGGCTTATTTCTTGTGAGTCAAGCTGTAGTTTTTATTGCTACCATTTTGGAGTACATACAATTTTTTATTAAATTTTTTTGTGGGAGATGAGGTGTCCAAATAACAGCGATTTGGGCATTTTTATTTATTTTTTATTTAATTTAATGTTAAATTGTAAAAGTTCAGACTTTTACAGATGCAGTGATACCAATTTTGTTTATTATATTTTATTTTACAATGCTTTAGGGGTAAAATGGGAAAAGGTTTTTTTAACATTCGTACATGAAAAAACTTAGATCAACTACTTTTTACTTTTTTTTAAATTAGTTCCCCTAGGAGGCTTGAACCAGTGATCGTTGGATCGCTTGCACTAATGTATTGGAGTATATCGTGATTTGACAGGCTGCTATTAAACCCTGAGTGCAAAGATGGCAGAGCTGTGGGCCTTCATTAGGCCCCCAGGCTGCCGTGATAACCATCGGCACCCCACAATTGCGTTGCAGAGGGACCGATGGGCTGTCAGTGGGGGTTGCCCCCTTTTCTAATGGCTTATATGCCGCAGTCGCTATTGACCGCAGCATCTAAGGGGTTAAACGAGTGGGATGTTGCAGTGAAATGTCGGCTATTTGATACAGCCGACATCCGCTTAGTATGATGTAGTATGATGTATTACTTTACAAAGAATGCACGGCAGAAATTTTCGGCTGACACTGGGATTTCTGCTGCGAATGTACCGACTGATCTGACCAAGGATAAACCATGCTATTACTTAATGGGGCTAATCCGTGGCTTTTATGTGCAGAATCCTCAAGAATAATAAACATGATCATTATTCTCGCAGATGATTGTTCTCTGTGCCACAGACCAAAATCTGCACTGAATTTTTCAGGTGCATGTGAATGGGGTGTATAATACCCTAATTGCTTGCATTGGATGTGAAATGTTAGCGGATTTGGGACCCACGGCTTGATCCTCATTAAATCCTAAATGTGTGAATATAGCTCTAAAGAGTATTTATTCCTAAAATCTAAAAATCACTATGTAAATGTAAAGTTGTTATAACATCCATTTAAAAACAGCAAAATACAAGAGGGACCCTTCATGGTAAAAGTACGAGTTTTTCCAAGGTCCCAAGAAAATTCACTGGATGGAAGAGATGGTATAAAATAACAAAAAAGCCTATACTCACCTGATAAACCCACCACAGGTTTATTAGGTAAGTATAAATTATTTTGTTAATTTATGCCATTTAGTGGATTTTCTTGGGAACTCGGAAAACCCTTTTAATCCCTTCCCACTTTGGCCACGTTTGACCTTCCTGACAGAGCCTCATTTTTCAAATCTGACATGTTTCACTTTATGTGGTAATAACTTCGGAATGTTTTCACTTATCCAAGTGATTCTGAGACTGTTTTCTCGTGACACATTAGACTTTGTTACTGGCAAAATTTGCTCGAAACATTCAATATTTAATTGTGAAAAACACCAAAATTTTGTGAAAAATTGCAAAAATTTGCATTTATCTAAATTTAAATGTATCTGCTTGTAAGACAGGCAGTTACACCACCCAAAATAGTTGCTAATTAACATCCCCCATATGTCTACTTTAGATCGGCATCAATTTTTAAATATAGTTTTATTTTTCTAGGACGTTACAAGGCTTAAAACTTTAGCTGCAATTTCTCACATTTTCAAGAAAATTTCAAAAGGCTATTTTTACAGGGACCAGTTCAGTTGTGAAGTGGCTTTGAGGGCCTTATATATTAGAAACCCCCAATAACTCACCCCATTTTAAAAACTTCACCCCTCAATGTATTAAAAACAACATTCAGAAAGTTTCTTAACCCTTTAGACGTTTCACAGGAATTAAAGTAAAGTAGAGGTGAAATTGACAAATTTGACTTTTTTTTGCAGAAATTCACATTTAATCCATTTATTTTGTAATGCAGAAGGTTTTACAAGAGAAATGAAACTCAATATTTATTGCCCAGGTTCTGCAGTTTTTAGAAATATCCAACATGTGGCCCTAGTGTGCTAATGGACTGAAGCACCGGCCTCAGAAGCAAAGAAGTACCTAGTGGATTTTTGGGCCTCCTTTTTATTAGAAAATATTTTAGGCACCGTCAGGTTTGAAGGGCTCTTGCGGTGCCAAAACAGTGGAAATACCCCAAAAGTGACCCTATTTGGAAAACTAGACCCCTCAAGGAAATTATCTAGGGTTATAGTGAGCATTTTGACCCCACAGGTTTATTGCAAAAATTATTGGAAGTAGGCCGTGAAAATTAAAATCTACATTCTATCAAAGAAAATGTAGGTTTAGCTAATTTTTTCTCATTTCCACAAGGACTAAAGGAGAAAAAGCACCGCCAGATTTGTAAAGCAATTTCTCCTAATTAAAACAACACTCCACGTGTGGTCCTAAATGGCTGTTTAGACACACAGCAGGGCTTAAAAGGGAAAGAGCGCCATTGGGCTTTTGGAGCTCAAATTTAGCAGGAATGGTTTGCCGAGGCCAGGTCGCATTTGCAAAGCCCCCGAAGGGACAAAACAGTGAAAACCTCACACAAGTGACCCCATTTTGGAAACCACACCCCTTCATCTACGGGTGTAATGAGCATTTTGACCCCACAGGGGTTTTATAGATTTTATTAGAATTAGGCAGTGAAAATAAAAACAATCCTTTTTCTTCCATAAGATGTAGCCTTAGCTCCAAATTTTTCATTTTCTCAACAAATAAAGGAAAAAAACAACTCCAACATTTGTAAAGCAATTCCTCTGGAGTACATCAATACCTCATATGTGGTCATAAACTGCTGTTTGGGCACACGGCAAGGATCGGAAGAGAAGGAGCACCATTTGCCTTTTGGAGTACAGATTTTGCTGGATTGATTTCTTGGAATCATGCCGCATTTGCAAAGCCCCTAAGGTACCAGTACAGTGGAAACTCCCCAAAAGTGTCTCCATTCACAAAACTACACCCCTTGAAGAATTCATCTAGGTGTGTAGTGAGCAGTTTGACCCCACAGATGTTTCATAGATTTTATTAGAATTGGGCAGTGAAAATAAAAAAAAATATTTTTCTTCAATAAGATGTAGCTTTAGCTCAAAATTTTTCATTTTCTCAACAAATAAAGGAAAAAAAGAACCACAACGATTGTAAAGCAATTTCTCCTGAGTACAGAAATACCCCATATGTGGTCATAGATTGCTGTTATTGGGCACACAGTAGGGCTCAGAAGGGAAGGAGTGCCATTTGGCTTTTGGAGTACAGATTTTGCTGGATTGGTTTCTGGTCGCTATGTCGCATTTAAAAAGCCCCTGTGGGACCAAAACAATGGAAACCCCCCACAAGTTACCCCATTTTGGAAACTACACCTCTCAAGGTATTCACAAAGGGGTGTAGCGAGCATGTTAACCCCGCAGGTGATTTGCAGAAATTAGTGTGCACTCAATGTTGCAGAGTGAAAATTGGATTTTTTTCATAGATATGCCATTTCAGTGGGAAATATGTTGTGCCCAGCTTGTGCCACTGGAGACACACACCCCAAAAATTGTTAAAAGGATCCTGCCTGCCCAGCTCGTGCCACCATAACAAGACAGCTCCCTAATTATTATGCTGTGTTTCCCGGTTTTAGAATCACCCTACATGTGGCCCTAATCTTTTTCCTGAACTATCGACAGGGCTCAGGAGTGAAAGAGTACCATGTGAAATTGAGGCCTAAATTGGCAACTTGCACAGTATTGGGTCACAATTGCAGAGGCTCTGATGTGAAATAAAAAAAGAAACCTCTGTGAAGTGACCCCATTTTTAAAACTACACCCCTCAAGGCATTGATTAAGGGGTGTAGTGAGAATTTTCACCCCACAGGTCTTTTCCATAAATGATTGCGCTGCGGATGGTGCAAAGATAAAAATTAAAATTTTTCCCTAGATATGCCATTTCAGTGGGAAATATGTCGTGCCCAGCTTGGGCCACTGGAAACACACACCCAAAAAATTGTTAAAAGGATCCTCCCTGGTATGGTGATGCCATATATGTGGAAGTAAGCTGCTGTTTGGGCACACTGTAGGTCTCAGAAGGGAGGTTGTGATATTTGGCTTTTTGAGCGTGGATTTTGCTTGGTAGTAGTTTTGTTTGGAGTTTTACGGGTATTTACGTTTATAATGTGGGGGTACATGTAAGCTGGGCAGAGTACATTAGGTGCATAGTCAGGTGGTATAATAATGGGGTAAACAATAAAATAATCCATCAATATGTGTTACGCTGTGAAGCAATCCTTTATGCGCAGGCCAGTGTCGCACTGATAAATGTCCTTCCTTATTCCCTTTTGGTTCACACTCGGCACCTTTGCAGTTTGGGGAATTTAGCTAGGAAGTGTTATCCTGGTATAATACAGGCGCCCTCGCTTCCAGCAGATATGTTTGGGCCCTACCCTTCCTATTTCCTTAATTTTTACGGCCTTGATAAATTGCCTCTTGAAACAGTAGAAATGTTTCCCCTCGGACCTGCACAACCGCATATTTTTCTTCCCTGACTTATTGGAGCCTTAACTTTTTTTTTTAACCTTTTTATTGAAAAATGTTTTCAAACAATTACGTTTCTTTGGAAAACAGAAGGAAAGAAGGGAGGGGGAACAATGCAATACAATCAGTAGACTTGAGGATAATTTAAATTTCCACTAAATAAAAATTAAACATTATCAAGAGGTTGACCTAACTGGTCAAGCAGGGTAAGTAGATGGGGGGGGGGGGGGAGAAAAGAAAACAAAATAACTTTCATATTTATCTCGCTGTGCTTACGAAGGAAACAATGCGGATGAAACACTCACATTTTACATTTTTTTTTAAATTGTAAGCAATTTCCCCTACCCCATTAAATTCAAAAAGAAAAACATAAATCGGGGATGGAGGCATCCACAGGCGCCAGCCCACCGTACACCACCACCCCAACAGTACCCATCGTATCTATGCAGGGACAGGAGAGATTGGGAAGAATAAGCATGGCCCTCGCCCACACCAGAAAACCACCAGGATCCTGACCACATCTTATACGGGTGTATTCCCCAGGAGCACTTGTTCTTGGAACCAGACCGTTGGTTCAAAGCATTTCCTTATTTGCATTTGAATGTTTTGTGGGAATAATGCAATGAATTGGCAAAGTTTCCCATGTTTCAAAAAATTGTTGGACCTGTAATTCCTTATGGAGAGAGGCTTCTGCTCAGTCCATTTTTAGTAGATAGAATAATTTATCCAAGAATAATTTGAAAGGTGGGGGCTGATAAGTAAGCCAGGTTTGTAATATGGCTTTCGTCCCTGCCGCCGCCACATAGTGCAATAATTTGTGCGCTTCTGTGGAACACCCGTGAAGTTCAGGGTCCATGTACCCAAACACCGCCCACAGTATTGTATCAGGGACAAAATTTGTGAGGTGAGTAGTAGTGAATGTGCGTATGCGAGACCAAAATGCACGAATGTGCGGGCACGACCATAAACAATGGTAGGGGTTGGCTGCAGGTGCTTGACATTTGAAGCAACACAACGATTCGTAGATACCAATTTCATGCCCCACACTTGGGGTCAAATACGACCTGTGGGCAATTTTAAGTCGCATTTCCAGAAAACGAGCAGAGGGAAGAAATTTATGTGCCTGCTCTAGAGCCACCAGTATTGTGGTATGAGTTAGAGTCCGATCGTCACCCTGCCATTTAGTTAGAGGAGTCTGGGACTGTGAGTAATTAAGGGTAACATTAAGGAATTGGTAGTTTCTAGATATTTGGCCCTTCAGGGAGTTGGGACTGGAGAATTTTAGGAGCAAATAAGGATTCCATTCCAGGTCTGACAGTTACGGTAAAACCTTTTTTATATAGCTGTCGACTTGAAGAAAACTGAAGTGGTCGATGGGTTGCTCGGGATATTTAGAGTGGAGTTCTGAAAGTGTAAGGCTGGATTCACACGAGCGTGGCGTTTCGGCGAACGCAAAAAACGCGGCGTTTTGCCTGCTCAAAAGCCACTTAATAGCTCCGTGTGGCAGCAGCATATGATGCGCGGCTGCGTGCTTTTCGCGCAACCGCCATCATTATGACACTGCATTTGGATGTTTGTAAACAGAAAAGCACGTGGTGCTTTTCTGTTTTCATTCATCTTTTTGACAGCTGTTGCGCGAATCACGCAGTTCGCACGGAAGTGCTTCCGTGCGGCATGCGTGGTTTTCACGCACCCATTGACTTCAATGGGTGCGTAATGCGTGAAAAACGCCCAAAGAACGGACATGTCGTGACTTTTACGCAATGGACCAACGCTGCGTAAAAATCATGCACATGTCTGCACGGCCCCATAAACAAATATAGGTCCGTGCGACGCACGTTAAAATCACGCGCGTTGCACGGACGTATATTGCGTTCGTCTGAATAAGCCCTAAGAGTCCTACGGTCTTCCTTATGTACAAGCAGTTTTAGGGAGGTGATTCCTAACATGTGCCATCTGTGGAAAATTGCCCATGGATTACCATCTTGAAAATGATTATTACAAATTAGCGGTAAGTGGAGAGATAACAGAGGAGAAAGCTGATGATGTCGCCTGATTTTCTGCCATGCTTTCCAAGTGGCAAAAGTAGTGGGTTAGCTCTAGTTTCAACAGATAAACCCTCATATGGAATGTGCAGGAGACCTGACAAAGCCCGCCCGGAAAATAATCTTGAATCCAGAGTATACAAGGTATAATGATAGGTGCTCCCAAGCCAGTCCGAGACATAACGGAACAAGGCCGCCAGGTTATACTGTCTAACGTTGGGGAAATTAATGCCCCCACTGGCTCTTGGTTGTTGTAAAATCTGGTATGCTATGCGGGACCCCCCCCCCCCCACACACACACACACACACACACACACACGAATGTCCTGTATAGGTAGTTAATAAGTTTTTCATCTTTTGGGGTGAGATATATTGGGAGGGTGTGGAAAATATATAGGAGACGAGGGAATTCCGTCATTTTAAGAAGATTGGCCTTCCCTAGGTATGAAAGGGTGAAATGTTTCCAATTTGAGAGAATCTTTTCTAATTCCTCTATATAACGTGCTATATTAAGTTTGTAAAGTTTAGCAGAGTGTATGTAGATTTGGACTCCTAAGTATTTAATCACCTGAGTGTTCCTTCGAAATGGAAAGGTGGATGCCCAAAGGGGTTTAGAAGGCCCTCTCCGCAATAATGTCTCTCTTTTTTCCCTATTAAGATAATATCCCGATAATCGGCCCACCCAGTCTAGCTCTTCAAGGAGGGGAGTTAGTGTCCGCTTAGGGTCCGTGACTACCAACAGGATATCATCCGCAAAAGCGGCTACTTTTAGTACTAGGTCCCGCATAGTAAGACCCTGAAAAGTTGAGGTCTTGGAAAGGTGACGTAGGGAGGGGTCTATGGAAGGATTAAACAGAAGGGGGAGAGGGGGCATCCCTGCTTGGTACCTCTAAAAATATCTATAGGGGTAGAGTTATGCGCATTGACCGCCACAAAGGTCGGCGCCCCCACACGAAGGGACTGGATGAATCGGGTAAAAATAGAACCCAACCCTGTACGGACCAGCAACTCACCCAAAACGGCCATGCCACCATATCAAGCGCTTTCTGAGCGTCAAGACTCATTAACATAGTCACCTGTTGTGTAGAGTCCTGCGCCAAGACCATAGCGGCTATTGCAGATCTGATATTTTTGAGCATCAGACAAAAGATCAGGAAGGGAGCATTGCAACCTATTTGCCAGTATTCTGGCCAGCAGCTTGTAGTCATGGTTAAGTAACGAGATAGGACAGTATGATTGAGTCAGGGAAAGATCTTTGTGCGGTTTGGGTAAAAGCACTGTGCGCGATTCCGTGAGATGGTCAATGGGCATGGAATGCAAAAATGCTTAATTGTATAAATTGGTCAGAAAGGGAACCAGCTGAGGCGCCAAGATTTTATAATATTCTGATGAAAATCCGTCTGGACCCGGAGTTTTCCCATTGGAGGCTGTTGAAATAATTTGTCTCACCTCTACCTCCTGTATTTCTGCATTCAAGAAAGCTTGTTGCTCTACCGAGAGGGAGGGCAATTCAACCGCGTCCAGAAAGGAGTAAATGTCTGAGGGAGAGGCCGGGGCTGCCCTATAAAGTTCTTCATAATAATAAGTAAACATTTTTGCTATTTCTATTGGGTCATTAGAGACAATTCCTGTAAGGGAATTACGTAAGGACAAAATAGGTTTATAGGGATGCTTGTGTTTTGCGTGTGTCGCCAGTAGTTTTAGGGTTTTATTCCCCCATCTGTAAAATCTGTTATCCATGGATTTAACCTGCCATTGTGATTCAGTATGGATAAAAGCATCTAACAAATGTTTTGCAGTTTGGTAAATCTGTTGATTGAGTGGGGTGGAATCATCTATGTAGGTTCTTTGGGCCACTAGTAGATCCCTATACAGGGCATCAAAACGGGTTTTCCGTATTTTCCGCTTACGTGACAGATATCCTATAATATGCCACTTCATCACTGCCTTGGACGTTGCCCACAAGAGCGGTATGTTTTCCACATGGAGGAGTTATCATCTAGGTAGTTGCCCCAATGCAGGCAGAGATATTGTTTGAATTCCTCGGATTCTGCCAAGTAAGCGGGAAACCGCCATATTCTAGTCTTTGGTGAGGAGTGTGAGATTGATAGTGTCATAGTGATCGGGTCATGATCCGATATGGTGATGGCGAAAATCCGGGAGGAACAATGGGAGTCGAACAAGGACGTTGATATATGAAAATAATCTATGCGCGAGAATGAATTGTGAGCAACCGAGTGGCAGGTGTAATCATGTGCCCCTTCATCCAGTACCCTCCAGGGATCGCATACGTTGAGCGAATCCATGAAGAGAGCAAGAGAGGAAGTGGCAGCCTGAGACTGAAGGGTGGGGGAGGGGACCTATCCATAGTGGGACATTGGACCAAGTTGAAGTCACCCCCAATAATTAGGCTATGTCTAGGGAGACCCAATATTAGTTAAAGAATTTCTGGATAGAATGACTGCTGGTCATGATTTGGAGCATAGATATTGACCAACAAATAAGGGATATCAGCTATCTTTACATGTAAAATGATCTACCCTGGGTGTCACTTATTGAACTTTCCAGTGTGTACCGCAGGCCCTTTTCAAAAAGGATCGCCATCCCCCTCGAAGAGGAGGAATGCGAAGCTGACTAGCATTCAGATAACCAAGGGGCCATCAATCTGCTCTGTGTACCCGATCTCCAATATTGGGTGAGAGCCTTTTAAGGTGATTGAGCACCTTCTTCCTCTTCAAGGGCGTGTTTAAGCCATCCACATTCCAGGAGAGGAATGAGATATGGAGAGAGGTGTGATATGTGTCAGGAAGGTGCGTATGTTGGGTACTCATCCCGTGTCACGCTGCTGGATCCAGGTCAGATTACGAAACATCCGGCTGTACCCCGCGGTCCCAGCAAGCCGCGTGCCCAGCCTAATCCCAGTGGTGTGTGTAGTGGCGAGAACCATGCCCCCATTCATCTGCAAGAGAAAGGAGTTTAGCACAAGCGAGAATGGTAAATACAAAATTAAACATGTAAACAGCGTCGATGGCGAACCCGGGTTTGGGTAACAACATATTTGCCATCAAAGAGATAGAACAGATATAAGTAACAATTTTAAACGATATGAATAGTAAACACATGTCAATATGCCAAGTATGCAAGCATTCCCCTTCCAGAGGTGTGAGTCACTCTGCACCATTGTCTTCCAGGCAAAGTCTTCTTCTGGCCTGTGCTGGATCCTCAAAGATGAGTGTGCGGTCACCATCCTGCATCTTCAATTTGGCTGGGAACAGGTGTTGGAACCGAGTGTTCCTGTCATACAGTATACGGCAGATTGGGGCAAAAGCTTTGCGTTTCTGAGCGACCACTACCGAGTACTCCTGGAAGATTAGGATCTTAGTCATGGAGGAGTAAGTCCCTCTGTTGTCTGTAGGCTCTTAGTACTTTCTCCTTTATCGCCCAGTGAAAGTATTTGGCGATCACCGGACGAGGTCTGTTATCCAAGTGGCTAAAAACTCCACACATGACGCGATCTCTATTGAACGCAGCATCTGAGGGGTTAATCGGCCGTATCGGATGCTAGCTCCGGTCATGTCCATTACCTCAGTAACATACAGCTGGCACCCAGCGGTGATGGTGCGTGCTCAGCTCCTGAGCCCGCACTATCACCGTGACGTAATGGTACTGCGCTTTGTAGGAAGCCTGACCCGATAGCGCCGTATATATACACGGTGGATGTCGAGAAAGGGTTAATGGATAAAGAAGTCAAATACTCACCTTGTGAGGTGGTGCACAATAGATATAACACTATGAAAAGATGTGATGCTGCTCTTCTTTATGGTCCACCCGCATACACCAAAAAAAAAGGCAAAAAAAGGACAATAAGGTGCTTCTAGTGCAGTAGTCTACTAGTGAGGGTACAGGAAAAAGAAAAAAACACTATCTGCTCACCTTTCAAAGTTGTACATCTCAGCACAACTCGATACAAGTGCATAAAATTGAGCGGTCAGTGCCTAGCTGGATACAACAATTCCATTATGCAATGGACAGATACAATCCTCTACATCAGATTTGTGATAAAAAAAGATATTTAATTTATTGATGCTTTGCTCCCTGCCGTTTAACCCCTTAAAACTGTACTGACATGTTGCGGTCAAATCCCGATTTTGCTAACCTGATTTTTTCCTTTTTTTCAGGACAATTTATCCAAAACTCACGGATGGCCAAAATGTTTTGACAAGTTGGTAAACTATAATGAATCATTAAGTAATACAGTATATGACTATAGCTTAGAATAGTGATATTAACACATTAGCAGAATGTTCTGTGACCTCTAAAATTATGGTCATTACTAGAGATGAGCGAACTTATGAAAAGTTCGGTTCGGCAGGTTCGCCGAATTTCGTGAAAAAGTTTCATTCGGACCGAACTAGTTCTGATCGAACCTGTAATACAAGAAAGCCCCTAAAAATCGTGTATAACACTGTTTAAAAGCCCTAGAAGCCCTGTATAACACTCTTAGGTCACCCATGAGTGTATCCAAGTACATTTGAGCTGTCTTTAAGGCAAAGTTAGTGTCAAAGTTACGCCAACATGTATGGCTATAGGAAAACGGATGGGACACGGTGATAACGAACAGAAACCACTGCACTTGTGCATGTTGTATGCTTAATGCATTGTTAAAAAAAGGTACAAAAATTAACCATTTTTGGCGGCAGATGCCTGCCAGGGTTCATACATATAAGGTGGTAAAAGAAGAAGCAATGGCTTTTGACAAGCCCTCAAAAAATTTACCCTTTATGGTGGCAGATGCCTGCCGGGGTTCTTCCATACATGGATGTAAAAGCAACAAGCAATGGCTTTTGACAAGCCCTCCAAAAATTGACCCTTTTTATTGGCAGATGCCTGCCGGGGTTCTTCCATACATGGATGTAAAAGCAACAAGCAATGGCTTTTCACAAGCCCTCCAAAAATGTACCCTTTTTATTGGCAGATGCCTGCCGGGGTTCTTCCATTCATGGATGTAAAAGCAACAAGCAATGACTTTTCACAAGCCCTCCAAAAATTTACCCCTTTTATTGGCAGATGCCTGCCGGGGTTCTTCCATACATGGATGTAAAAGCAACAAGCAATGGCTTTTCACAAGCCCTCCAAAAATTTACCCTTTTTTTTGTCAGATGCCTGCCGGGGTTCTTCCATACATGGATGTTAAAGCAACAAGCAATGGCTTTTGACAAGCTCTCCAAAAATTGACCCTTTTTTTGGGCAGATGCCTGCCGGGGTTCTTCCATACATGGATGTAAAAGCAACAAGCAATGGCTTTTGACAAGCCCTCCAAAAATTGACCCTTTTTTTGGCAGATGCCTGCCGGGGTTCTTCCATACATGGATGTAAAAGCAACAAGCAATGGCTTTTGACAAGCCCTCCAAAAATTGACCCTTTTTATTGGCAGATGCCTGCCGGGGTTCTTCCATACATGGATGTAAAAGCAACAAGCAATGGCTTTTGACAAGCCCTCCAAAAATGGACCCTTTTTATTGGCAGATGCCTGCCGGGGTTCTTCCATACATGGATGTAAAAGCAACAAGCAATGGCTTTTCACAAGCCCTCCTTGTGCTTGTTTCTAAGTCATTCATTTGTAAACTGCCTGAAGAAGGAGCCTCTGTGCTCTGAAAGCTTGCATATAGAACTTTTATGGTTAGCCAATAAAGGTATCATACCTATTATACTTTTGTCTTTTTTGACACAAAAGTATTTAACATTTCATATTGTCTCTGGCTAACACGGTACTACACAATTTTTTACTGTACTTCACAAGCCCTCCAAAAATTGACCCTTTTTATCGGCAAGGGTGAGTAGTAGCAGCACATTAAAAGACACTGGACAGTCACAGGACAAAGCCCTGTGGTGGGGCAAGCCTCAGGCCTGCTTGTAGCAGACGGGCGGCAGTGGAGGTGTATTGGTGGTAGTAGAGGTAGCCAACACAGACAGCAAGGGTGGTAGTAGTAGTAGCAGCACATTACAAAAAGAGACTGGACGACAGTCACAGGACAAAGCCCTGTGGTGGGGCAGGCCTGCTTGTAGCAGACGGGCGGCAGTGGAGGTGTATTGGTGGTAGTAGAGGTAGCCAACACAGACAGCAAGGGTGGTAGTAGTAGTAGCAGCGCATTAAAAAAAGAGACTGGACAACAGTCACAGGACAAAGCCCTGTGGTGGGGCAGGCCTGCTTGTAGCAGACGGGCGGCAGTGGAGGTGTATTGGTGGTAGTAGAGGTAGCCAACACAGACAGCAAGGGTGCTAGTAGTAGTAGCAGCAGCACATTAAAAAAAAGACTGGACGACAGTCACAGGACAAAGCCCTGTGGTGGGGCAGGCCTGCTTGTAGCAGACGGGTGGCAGTGGAGGTGTATTGGTGGTAGTAGAGGTAGCCAACACAGACAGCAAGGGTGGTAGTAGTAGTAGCAGCAGCACATTAAAAAAAGAGACTTGACGACAGTCACAGGACAAAGCCCTGTGGTGGGGCAGGCCTGCTTGTAGCAGACGGGCGGCAGTGGAGGTGTATTGGTGGTAGTAGAGGTAGCCAACACAGACAGCAAGGGTGGTAGTAGTAGTAGCAACAGCACATTAAAAAAAGAGACAGGACGACAGTCACAGGACAAATCCCTGTGGTGGGGCAGGCCTGCTTGTAGCAGACGGGCGGCAGTGGAGGTGTATTGGTGGTAGTAGAGGTAGCCAACACAGACAGCAAGGGTGGTAGTAGTAGTAGCAGCACATTAAAAAAAGAGACTGGACGACAGTCACAGGACAAAGCCCTGTGGTGGGGCAGGCCTGCTTGTAGCAGACGGGCGGCAGTGGAGGTGTATTGGTGGTAGTAGAGGTAGCCAACACAGACAGCAAGGGTGGTAGTAGTAGTAGCAGCAGCACCTTAAAAAAAGAGACAGGACGACAGTCACAGGACAAAGCCCTGTGGTGGGGCAGGCCTGCTTGTAGCAGACGGGCGGCAGTGGAGGTGTATTGGTGGTAGTAGAGGTAGCCAACACAGACAGCAAGGGTGGTAGTAGTAGTAGCAGCAGCACATTAAAAAAAGAGACAGGACGACAGTCACAGGACAAAGCCCTGTGGTGGGGCAGGCCTGCTTGTAGCAGACGGGCGGCAGTGGAGGTGTATTGGTGGTAGTACAGGTAGCCAACACAGACAGCAAGGGTGGTAGTAGTAGTAGCAGCACATTAAAAAAAGAGACTGGACGACAGTCACAGGACAAAGCCCTGTGGTGGGGCAGGCCTGCTTGTAGCAGACGGGCGGCAGTGGAGGTGTATTGGTGGTAGTAGAGGTAGCCAACACAGACAGCAAGGGTGGTAGTAGTAGTAGTAGCAGCAGCACATTAAAAAAAGAGACAGGACAACAGTCACAGGACAAAGCCCTGTGGTGGGGCAGGCCTGCTTGTAGCAGACGGGCGGCAGTGGAGGTGCATTGGTGGCAGTACAGGTAGCCAACACAGACAGCAAGGGTGGTAGTAGTAGTAGCAGCACATTAAAAAAAGAGACTGGACGACAGTCACAGGACAAAGCCCTGTGGTGGGGCAGGCCTCAGGCTTGCTTGTAGCAGACGGGCGGCAGTGGAGGTGTATTGGTGGTAGTAGAGGTAGCCAACACAGACCGCAAGGGTGGTAGTAGTAGTAGCAGCACATTAAAAAAAGAGACTGGACAACAGTCACAGGACAAAGCCCTGTGGTGGGGCAGGCCTGCTTGTAGCAGACGGGCAGCAGTGGAGGTGTATTGGTGGTAGTAGAGGTAGCCAACACAGACAGCAAGGGTGGTAGTGGTAGTTTCAGCAGCACATTAAAAAAAGAGTGGACAGGACAGAATCCCGTAGTAGCAGACGGCAGTAGCAGGCGGCAGCAGCAGCAGCAGCAGCAATGTCAGATCTAATCAGTGGCATCAGGCACAGGGGTTTTAAAATCCTCACCGATCCACGCTTGATTGATTTTCAGAAACGTGAGATTTTCCAAGCTGTTGGCGGACAATCTTGTTCGCTTAGGGGTGACGAAGCCCCTGCTGCGCTGAATACCCTCTCTGACGCTACACTGGAGGGTGGACAAGACAGTACACCCATGGCAAACTGGGCCAGTTCTTGCCAATGATCCAATCTGCTGACCCAGAAGTCCATGGGGTCAGGGATCAGCATTTCTGACGGAGAAAGGGCACAGTCCAGGTACGAGTGAACCTGGTTGTTTAGGTGCTGCACCTGGTGATGGTGAACATCCCTTTGGTGACTACGATGTGTGTCAGGTCGGGGTATTGGATGTAAAAATGTTGTCATCATATTTTCCAAACGAATAGGCTGCTGCTGCTGCCGCGGCTGCCGCCTATTGCAGAGATAGCTCTGCCAGAGGCTGTGGAACGATGAGACAGTGGGGAGCGGAGAGTGGCCCCCCGGTCAGACATGCTTGCAGCAGGTGTTTGCCGTTTGAAAGCCGTGACAAGCTGGCTGCATAGCTTCTCTCGATAATAAGCCAATTTTGCCTCCCTCTCGGAAGGCGCAAAAAACTCCCCCGTTTTGGCTTTATACCGAGGGTCTAAAAGTGTGGCTATCCAGTACTCATCTCTTTGCTTCATGCTAACAATACGACAGCGCGCAAGTAACGAAGCATACAGCTCGCCATCCTGGCCAGCGTTTCAGAGGGCCCGGTTGGTTCCATCTCCGTCCCATACTGCCATGGTTGTCCATCATCAAGGTCGTCGTCAGACTCGTCATCACCACCATCACTGTCATGTTGTGCGGCTGCCTCGTCCCCTATCCCTTCCTGTGATTCCATCTCCAAATCCAGCTCCTCTTCAGGTCCTGTTTCCTCATCCTCCTCCTCCTCAATATCCTTAGCCAGATGTGATCCTTCCTCCATCCTTTGCTGAATCATCGCTGTGAGCCTTTGCTCCATAATAAATATCAGCGGCATAACATCGTTCATTCCGCTAGCGTCACGGCTCACAAATCGTGTGGCCTCTTCAAAGGGCCTCAAAACGCGACATGCGTCTCTAACCAGCTGCCAGTGCCTGAGCTCGAAATTACACTGGCTCCAAACGCTGCCCGTCTGCTGCATCAGGAAATCATTCACGGTCCGCTGTTCGTACAGACGGTCCAACATGTACAGGGTGGAATTCCAGCGTGTTGGAACGTCGCAAATCAGGCTGTGTTCTGGGAGATTGTTTTGGCGATGCAAGTCCAGGAGGGCGTACTTAAATGCATACGAACATCTAAAGCGAATGCAAACCCTCCTGGACATGGCCAGCACACCCTTCAAACCAACATATGACTTTAAGAAGCGTGTTATGACCAGATTGATCACATGTGCCATGCAAGGAGCGTGTGTCAGGTGACCTAGATGCAGTGCAGCCACAACGTTCTTGCCGTTATCAGAGACAACATTGCCCAGTGTGAGTTTCAGAGGAGACAGCCAGCGTGCGATTTCCTCCTTGATGCACAGCAGCATCTCCTGCCCTGTGTGGCTTTTCTCGCCCAGGCTCAGCAGGTGTAAGACAGCATTGTGGCGCTTCACCTTGCACCTATGAAAAGAGGAGGGAGGAGGAGTGGAAGATACGCTGTATCCTGTCGGGGACGGGAAGACCTCCAAGGACGAAGGCAAGGAGGAGGAGGAGGAGGAGGAGGAGGAGGAGGATGGTAGGCGCCTGGTGTCCGGAGTTGAACCAGAAAGATACAAGCGTGGAGGTGGTAATGCCTGGCATTGCTGCAGTGGTGCATCGGACTGCAAAATATTGACCCAGTGGGCCGTGAAAGACATGTACTGTCCCTGCCCATAGTTGCTGCTCCACGTGTCGATGGTGGCATGTACCCTGCTGCACACGGATAATTGCAAGGACTGGCACACCTTTTCCTCCACATGCTTGTGCAAGGCAGGGACAGCTGTTTTGGAGAAGTAATGTCGGCTAGGTATTCGCCACCTAGGCTGAGCGCACGCCATCAATTGCTTGAAGCCGGCGGAGTCGACCAGGTGGTACGGCAGCGACTGCACCACCAACAACTTAGCCAGGTGTGAATTAAGCCGCATGACAAGTGGATGACTGGGTATATATTGTTGCTTATTGGACAACGATTCCGTAATGGATAACTGACAGGACGTAGGAGGAGCACTAGATGACAGTGATGATGATGATGACATCGACATGGTGGATAAGGCCTGGCTACTACTTAGATGACAGGGACTCGGAGCAGCAGCAGCAGCTGCAGAGGGGTCTTCATTAGATGTACATGATGATGGTGGGGCATGTCGATTGTCCCACATGGCCTTGTAATGCCGCTCCATGTGTTTACGTAGAGCGGTAGTTCCTACATTGCTGCCCTGCCCACGCCTTACTTTCTGCTTGCAGATACGGCACTGTGCCATGTTTTCGTCCTCCGGGAAGGTACAGAAAAATTGCCACACGGCAGAGTACCGTAAAGAGGTAGTACCACGTCCACCACCACCACCACCCGAGTTTGCTTCTTGTCTAGCAGGCTTTTTTCGGGAGCCTACACCAGCATCAGTGTCGCCGTCACCGGCTCCTGAGCTGACCCTACCGCTGCAGCGTTTTGCAGATTGACTTCTGCCCCTACCTCGGCTTGGCTGATTATCATGGCCTGTGCCGCCACTACTACCCTCCTCCTCTGACGCCGTCATCACCTCGTCACCTGGTTCCCACGTCCTGTCTAAAACAACATCATCATCATAGCCTTCCTCATCATCCCCGCCACTTCTGTCACTGTGTTGTGAATGTGATGTGACATCATGGCGGGCTCCATACCCCCCCTCATTACTGCGTCTGCCACCACGGCTACCACCACCAACACCCCCACTACCGCAGCTATGCGTCTCGGACACCGCTTCCACCTCCACCACCGCCGCAACACACTCCGTTGGCTGACTCGCGGAAAACAAATCATCATCATCACTATGTTGTTCAGTATCTTCCTTCGCACCCGAGGAGATGTCTCTTAGGACTCTCAGGAAAGATGGCTTCCCGCTAGGAAGGGGGAGCGAAGACATAGATGATGGAATGGAAACGCTAGAAATACCTATATTACTACTGTCACTGTGCCAAGGAACTGTAGAGGATCTGGAATCCAACGAAACCTGGCTTTAAGCCAGATCGTCAGAGTCTTCCTGCTGAGATGACCGCGAACCAGCCAACCAGTCCACAATGGCCGTATTGTCTAAAGTAACCCGCCCACCGGAGGAGATGGACAAGTCTGGCTTGCTGATACTGCTACTACTACCAGCAGGCACATGGCAGCTGCTACTAGTGGAACTGGGCACATGTCTTGTGCCACAAATGCTGGTACTGGGTCTGGCACCAACAGATCCAACATTTGGACTGGAAGAGGAGACGGCATGGGTGTTTCTTCCTCTACCCCGTCCTTTCACAACCTTTTTTTTCCCAGACATTTCACTGCTGGAGTGCAGCATGTTGAATCAAAACCTGGGGGATGAGCCCCTTCTAAAAGCGTATTCACACTGACACTGGCTTGGCAAATGGCAATGAATGAGAATTTCTATCAGCCACGCCGCGGTGCACTCAGGGAATGCTGGGCCTTCTAGTACTACTACTACAAAGGCTGCCTGTATTGCAAGTTGTATTGTTATTTGTTTGTTATGTTAACGGCCGGGGATGAGCCCCTTCTAAAAGCGTATTCACACACTGATACTGGCTTGGCAAATGGCAATGAATGAGAATTTCTATCAGCCACGCTGCAGTGCACTCAGGGAATGCTGGGCCTTGTAGTACTACTACGTCTACTACAAAGGCTGCCTGTATTGCAAGTTGTGTTGTTATTTGTTTGTTATGTTAACGGCCGGGGATGAGCCCCTTCTAAAAGCGTATTCACACACTGACACTGGCTTGGCAAATGGCAATGAATGAGAATTTCTATCAGCCACGCCGCAGTGCACTCAGGGAATGCTGGGCCTTGTAGTACTACCTAGTCTACTACAAAGGCTGCCTGTATTGCAAGTTGTATTGTTATTTGTTTGTTATGTTAACGGCCGGGGATGAGCCCCTTCTAAAAACGTATTCACACACTGACACTGGCTTGGCAAATGGCAATGAATGAGAATTTCTATCAGCCACGCCGCAGTGCACTCAGTGAATGCTGGGCCTTGTAGTACTACCTAGTCTACTACAAAGGCTGCCTGAATTGCAAGTTGTATTGTTATTTGTTTGTTATGTTAACGGCCGGGGATGAGCCCCTTCTAAAAGCGTATTCACACACTGACACTGGCTAGGCAAATGGCAATGAATGAGAATTTCTATCAGCCACGCCGCAGTGCACTCAGGGAATGCTGGGCCTTGTAGTACTACTACCACTACTACAAAGGCTGCCTGTATTGCAAGTTGTATTGTTATTTGTTTGTTATGTTAACGGCCGGGGATGAGCCCCTTCTAAAAGCGTATTCACACACTGACACTGACTTGGCAAATGGCAATGAATGAGAATTTCTATCAGCCACGCCGCAGTGCACTAAGGGAATGCTGGGCCTTGTAGTACTACTACCACTACTACAAAGGCTGCCTGTATTGCAAGTTGTATTGTTATTTGTTTGTTATGTTAACGGCCGGGGATGAGCCCCTTCTAAAAGCGTATTCACACACTGACACTGGCTTGGCAAATGGCAATGAATGAGAATTTCTATCAGCCACGCTGCAGTGCACTCAGGGAATGCTGGGCGTTTTAGTACTACAAAGCCTGCCTGTATTGCAAGTTGGATGCAATGGGGATGAGCCCCTTATAAAAGCGTATTCACACACTGGCTGAGTAGTGAGTAGTGGATGAGCCCCTTCGATTGCTGGATTCCTGCCTTTTAGATTCCTAAAGCTTTCCCTTACTGCACAGAGATGCTATCCCTACAGCTTCTGTCTGAGCTCCGTGCATAGACTTTTATTGCAGGCTTGAGCCCGCCCCTATGCTGCCTCCCGATTGGCTGGGAGAGCCGTTTGCAAGGCATTATCGGGTAGCCTGATGTCACGTGATCTTGTGAAATCCTCCATTTTAGATGTAACATGTGGCAGGCGCCAAAATGTAGCCGGGTTCGGTCAAAACGGGTTCGGCCGAACCCGGTGAAGTTCGGATTCGCTGCGAACCGAACTTTTCCGGAAGTTCGGACCGAAACCGGGTTCGATTGTCCCGGTTCGCTCATCTCTAGTCATTACAATCACTTAGAATTAAAAAAAAAGTCACGGACACATCTGTTTATTTACTACGGCCCCTAGAAAAAGGATTTTATTTTTAAGGGTCTGTCCATTAATTTATCGACAGTTGGCAACCCTACTCATTATAAAAAATACTTAGTGATATCTTGGCTGCCCTGTTCCAAATGATTTATAGGGCCGAGGATATTGTATATCCATACCTAAGATAGATTCCAATTTCAACCTGTCATGGTATAGAGATCCGAGACTCAATAAGACTTTACAGTCTCAAACATGGGCCAGCCCAGGCAATCCAACTTCTTTATTATTCTGTTTCACTGCATTAAACAGGTCGATCACCAGCCTGGTACTATAACTGCCTTGTCTAATGGGCACAAAATGGACTTAATACTTGTGCAATAACTGAGGTACCAAAACATTCAATTAGTTAGCCAACATACGTGTAAAAGCTGTTCTTGTTATGTCTTAGTATAGATAAGTAAACCAGGTCAAGTCTAGCAGGGTCGGCGTCAGCACCTGGCAGCTATGGAATCACCAGTTGAGCAATTCCCAGGGTGGAAGTTTATGGAATTGCTAGGTGAGCGATTCCCCCAAAGGCTTCTGTAGACTGTCAGGAATGAGCGTGCAAATAAATCCGCAACCCCAAATCCATCACAACTCTGATCAACAGAATCTAAGGCTACTCTATGGTCTTCGCCAGAGCCCACCGCAAAGCAGGTTGGACTTTGCAGCATAGAATCCAGGTTGTTTTAACAGAGTTCAGTGTTGGATAAGAGGTGCAATGCAGGCAATACCAGAGCAGATAACAAGACAGCCCAAAGGTAAACAGAAAGTCCATATCACAAAGCTAGTGGATATCAGGGATTGCATAGGTCGAAACCAGTCGGGAGCAGAAAGTCCAAATCAGTAGGCAAAGGGTAATCCAGAGACAAGCTGAGGTCCTGTTCCAAAAGTTCAAATAGTCAAAGGTACAGGGTATAATCAGGAGCTTAACCCCTTCCCGACATTTGCCGTATGGGTACGTCATGGAAAGCCATGACTTCCCGCATTTTGCCGTACCCATACGCAAAATGTTTGGCACCGGTTCAGAAGCTGAGCCGGTGCCATCATCGTCGGATCTCAGCTGTATCTTACAGCTGACATCCGACTGTAATGGCGGGGACCGAAATTAGCTTTGATCCCCGCCGTTAACCCCTTAAGTGCAGCGCTCAAACGCGAGTGCTGCACTTAAGGTGTTTGCAGCTCATCGGAACCCCAGCAATGAAATTGCCGGGGTTCCGGTGGCTGCAATGGCCACCGGAAGCCTAATACTGGCCTCCCGGTCTGCCTAGCACGGAAACCGGTCAAGATCCGCCCGGCGGCGGAGCCTGATCGGCTTCCATAGCTGCCGGCAAGATGGCGCCGGGTCAGGAGCTGATCCGGCGTTATCAGCGGTGGAAGTCCGCTGTATGTTACAGCTGACATCCACCTGTAACGGCAGGAACCGGAGCTAGCTCCGATCCCTGCCATTAACCCCTTCGATGCAGCAATCGAAAGCGATTGCTGCATCGTAGCGGTTACTAGCAGATCCCCAGCCCTGACAGGCAATCAGGACTGGCGACTGCTACTATGGCAACAGGAGACGCAATGGTCTCCTGCTCTGCCATTACGGAAGCCGATTAGGCCCCGCCGGGAGGCGAAGCCTAATCGGCTTGCTGTCAGTGAATAACTGACAGATCTAATACATTGCACTACGTAGGTAGTGCAATGTATTAGAAAAAAATAAATCTGACAGCTGGACCTTCAAGTCCCCTAGGGGGACTTGAGAAAAAGTGTAAAAAATGTATAAAAAAGTGTAGAAAAAAGTGAAAACAATAAAAGTTTGAAAACAATAAAAGTTTAAAGTAATAAAATAAAACACAATCCCCCTTTTACTCTTATCAAGTCCTTTATTATTGAAAAAAAATAATAAACCATACGTATTTGGTATCGCCGCGACCCTAACGACCTGAGGTATCAAAATATTATATTATTTATTGCACGCGGTGAACAGCTTAAAAAAAAAGCGTAAAAAACTATACCGGAGTTTGATTTTTGGTCACTTTGCCCTATGAATATAGGAATAAAAAGTGATCAAAAAGTCGCACGTATTCCAAAAATGGTACCTATAAAAACTATAGCTCGTCTCGTAAAAAACAAGCCCTCATATAGCTCCGTCGACAAAAAAATTAAAACGTTATGGTTCTCACAACTTGGCGACAGAAAAAATACATTATTTTTACAAAAGTAGTTTTATTGTGCAAAAAGTTGTAAAACATAAAAAAGTCCTATAAAATAGGTATCGCCGGAATCGTACTGACCCGCAGAATAAAGGTAGCATGTAATTTATAACGCATGGTGAACGCTGTATGAAAAAACCTAAATAAATCTATGCCAGAATTGCGTTTTTTTGTTTACCTGGCCTCCCAAAAAATAGGATAAAAGGTGATCATAAAGTCGCATGTACCCCAAAACGGTACCAATAATAACTACAGCTCGTCCTGCAAAAAACAGCCCTCATACCACTACGTCTATGAAAAAATAAAATTAGTTAAGGCTCCAATAAGTCAGAAAATAAAAAATATGCAGTTGTGTTGCCCGAGGGGAACATTTCTTCTGTTTCAAGAGGCGATTTATCAAGGACCTAAAATTAGGGAACCAGGAAAGGGAGGGCCCAAACATATCCACTGGAAGCGACGGTACCCGTATTATACCAGGACAACACTTTCCCAGCAAAATTCCCCAAACTGCAAAGGTGCGGAGTGTGGACCAAAAGGGGGATAAGAAAGGACGCCATTTATCAGTGCAACACCTGCCTGTGCAGAAAGGATTGCTTCACAGCGTAACACACATCTATGGATCATTTTATTGTTTCTTTACCCCATTATTATACTACCTGACTTCTGCCACTTATATACTCTGCCCAGCTTACATGTACCCCCACATTATAAACGGAAACACCAGCAGTACTCAAACAAATCTACTACCAAGCAAAATCCGCTCTCCAAAAGCCAAATGGTGCTCCATCCCATCTGAACCCTACAGCGTGCCCAAACAGCAGTTTCCTTCCACATATATGGCACCGCCATACCTGGGAGAACCCTTTTACCAATTTTTGTGATGTGTGTCTTCAGCGTCATAAGCTGGGGATGACATATTTGCCACTGAAATGGCATATCTAGGGAAAAATATAAATTTTTAATTTGCACCATCCGCAGTGCATTCATTTATGGAAAATAACTGTGGAGTGAAATACTCACTACACCCCTTAACAAATGCCTTGAGGGGTGTAGCTTCGAAATGGGGTCACTTCTCAGGGGTTTCTTTTTATTATTTCACATCTGAGCCTCTGCAGTTGTGAATCAATACTTTGTAAATCGCCAAATTAGGCCTCAATTTTACATGGTGCTCTTTCACTCCTGAGCCTGGTCGAATGTCCAGGCAAAAGATTAGTGCCCCATGTAGGGTGTTTCTAAAAACAGGAAACCCAGCATAATAATTAGAGAGCTGTCTTGTTATGGTGGCACAAGCTGGGCACCACATATTGGCATATCTATGGAAAAAAATCCCATTTTCACTTTGCAACATCGAGTTCACACTAATTTCTACAAAACACCTGCAGGATTAAAATGCTTACTACACCCCTAGGAAAATGCATTGAGGGTGTAGTTTCCAAAATGGGGTCACTTCTGGGGGGTTTCCACTGTTTTGGGCCCACAGGCACCCAGAAACCAATCCAGCAACATCTGCACTCCAAATGGCGGTCCTTCCCTTCTGAGCCCTGCAGTTTGCCCAAACAGCAGTTTATGACCACATATGGGGTATTGCCGTACTCGGAAGAAATTGCTTTACAAATGTTTGGTTCTTTTTTTCCTTTATTTGTTGAAAAAATTGCGCTAAAGCTACGTCTTATTGAAGAAAAGGACTGTTTTTATTTTCACTGCCTAATTCTAATAAATTCTATGAAACATCTGTGGGGTCAAAATGCTTACTACACCCCTAGATGAATTCCTCAAGAGGTGTAGTTTCCTAAATGGAGTCCCTTTTTGGGCGTTTTCATTGTTTTGTCCCCTCAGGGGCTTTGCAAATGTGACCTTGCCTCCGCAAACCATTCCTGCTAAATGTGATCTCAAAAAGCCAAATAATGCTCTTTCCCTTCTAAGCCCTGCCGTGTGTCCAAACAGCCGTTTATTACCACATGTGGGGTATTGTTTTACTCGGGAGAAATTGCTTTACAAATTTTGTAGTGCTTTTTCTCCTTCAGTCCTTCTGGAAATGAGAAAAAATGAGCTAAACCTACATTTTCTTTGAAAAAATGTTGATTTTTATTTTCAGGGCCTACTTCCAATAATTTCTGCAAAAAAACAGTGTGGTCAAATCGCTCACTATACCCCTAGATAATTTCCTCAATGGGTGTAGTCTCCAAAATGCGGTCACTTGTGGGGGGTTTCCACTGTTTTGTCCCCTCAGGGGCTTCGTAAATGTGACATGGCCTCCGCAAACCATTCCTGCTAAATGTGGACTCCAAAAGCCAAATGGTACTCCATCCCTTCTAAGCCCTGCCGTGTGTCCAAACATACGTTTATTACCACATGTGGGGCATTGTTTTACTCGGGAGACATTGCTTTACAAATTTTACGGTGCTTTTTCTCCTTCAGTCCTTGTGGAAATGAGAAAAAATTAGCTAAACCTACATTTTCTTTGAAAAAATTTAATTATAATTTTCACAGCCTATTTCCAATAAATTATGCAAAAAACCTGTGGGGTCAAAACGCTCACTATACCCCTAGATAATTTCCTCAATGGGTGTAGTTTCCGAAATGGGGTCACTTGTGGGGGGTTTCCACTGTTTTGTCCCCTCAGGGGCTTTGTAAATGTGACATGGCCTCCTCAAACCATTCCTGCTAAATTTGAGCTCCAAAAGCCAAATAGCGCTCTTTCCCTTCTAAGCCCTGCCGTGTGTCCAAATATCCATTTATTACCAAATGTGGGGTATTGTTTTACTCGGGAGAAATTGCTTTACAAATTTTGCGGTGCTTTTTCTCCTTTAGTCCTTGTGGAAATGAGAAAAAAAATCGCTAAACCTACATTTTCTTTGAAGAAATGTCGATTTTAATTTTCACGGCCTACTACCAATAATTTCTGTAAAAAACCTGTGCAGTCAAAATGCTCACTACACCCCTAGATAATTTCCTTGAGGTGTCTAGTTTCCCAGATGGGGTCACTTTTGGGGGATTTTTACTGTTTTGGCACTGCAAGAGCCCTTCAAACCTGACATGGTGCCTAAAATATATTCTAACAAAAATAAGGCCCCAAAATCCCCTAGGTGTTCCTTTTGCTTCTGAGGCCGATGCTTCATTCCAGTAGCACGCTACGGCCACATGTGGGATATTTCCTAAAACTGCAGAAACTGGGCAACAAATATTGAGTTCCATTTCTCTGGTAAAACCGTCTGTGTTATAAAAAAAATTGTATTAAAAATTTATTTCTGCAAAAAAATATAAAATTTGTAAATTTCACCTCTACTTTGCTTTAATTCCTGTGAAACGTCTACAGGGTTAAGAAACTTTATAAATGCTGTTTTGAATACTTTGAGGGGTGAAGTTTTTAAAATGGGGTGACTTTTGGAAGTTTCCAATATATAAGGCCCTAAAAGCCACTTCACAACTGAACTGGTCCCTGTAAAAATAGCCTTTTGAAATTTTCTTGAAAATGTGAGAAATTGCTGCTAAAGTTCTAAGCCTTGTGAGGTCATAGAAAAATAAAAGGATGTTCAAAAAACGATGCCAATCTAAAGTAGACATATGGGTGATGTTAATTTGCAACAATTTTGTGTGGTATAACTGCCTGTCTTACAAGCAGATACATTTAAATTGAGAAAAATGCTAATTTTTGCAATTTTTCGCTAATTTTTGGTGTTTTTCACAATTAAATACTGAACATATCGAGCAAATTTTGCCAGTAACTTAAAGTGCAATGTGTCACGAGAAAACAATCTCAGAATCGCTTGGATAGGTGAAAGCATTCCGGAGTTAGTACCACATAAAGTGACACATGTCAGATTTGAAAAATGAGGCTCTGTCAGGAAGGTCAAAAGTGGCTAAAGAGGGAAGGGGTTAAACAAACACATGCAAACAAGGACAATCACAAGCAAAGAAGACAGAAGCAAACCAGATTTAATTACTCCACCCTACAATCTGATAGGAAGAAAGACAAAGAAGTGGGATAGGCTCTGCAACTAAAACCAGAGCCATTCTGACTCACAGCATCAACATACTACAACACCTTGATTAGTAGCGGCCGGGGAAACCTTGCAATACTGCAGCATACTATACCATCTTGCCTGCATTTGTAAAAGCAAAAATAACAATTGTAATTCTTTATCCAGTAAAATAGAGTATAATATGTCTGCTTAGTCAATTATTTTAAACCAATAATAAGCTGTGTGTGGGAGTACGCACATTTTCAAAACCCTTTGTCTCACTCTATTAAGCTCTAAACAGTCATAGGATGAGGCAGGATTTTCTCAATATCTATATTTTAATTCATGTGAATTAACTTCAAAACATGACAACGTCAAATCATATCATAACACATGAATATGCAGTCCATATTTTGTAATTTTACTCTCTCTGCATACCAAGTACAGGAAAGCGCACGTGTAGAGATAAGACACATTCTTTCACACTGTAACCAGCCAGGCAGCCTGCCTACTACCTTTCTGTTGCCTACGGACAGACTCTGCCACCTATGGGCAGACTGTGTAACCTACGGACACATAGTACCTCGCCGAGCCAGGCGTCCCCGACACTCGACTATCTCAGAGCAAACGGGCAACAGGATAAGATTTCCCTTGATCCTTAACAGTTTCTACACAACAGCCAAATAATAAATGAAATTTCCAACAGACCTATAACAATACACAAATTCAAACAGCACAGTTCATTGCAGGTTCTTTTTACAAATCCTTTCTTTCTCACTTTACACATAGACAGATGCACAATTTTTTTTTTTATCTCTGCACAAGTTTTTTTTTTTTATCTCTGCACAAGTTTTTTCACTGTCACTTTAAAAGCTTCCTCCCAAGTGTTACGTCACTTCATTCCAAAGGGGGGGTCATCCACTCTCTTCTCACAACACCTATAACAGTTTCATAGCCGGCAAAAATTCTCTCATATCATGAACTCAACATTTACACATCTTCGACAACAACTCAAGATAACGTACGCATCTGCAATCATTTATCACATAAAAAGTTTTCACATGCCTCATAGTTCTGGATAAATCTCAGGAGATTGTGACAGCGGTTCCAGCCCCGGCAAAACATGAGTGAAAAAGTTTTGTGTAAGAATAAGCTTCTTACGTACCGGCCGGTTTTTTAATTCACTAATGCAATGCCCGTCCTCCAGTAACAGCTATTAGACGACCAATCTCCCGCGTTTCGACACCAAAAACTATTAACTCAATCATGGCCCAAAATATATTAGACTGAAATTTGTATTGGATATGTCAACCGATACCCGCCCTCCAGTGATTTATGCAGTTTCAAAACATAGGTAATCGATATATATCGTAGAGAAAAGATGACACAAGAGGCCATGCTTTGTATGCACAAAATTATTCTCTTGAGTTTATTCATCAAACCATTAAGCAGCTTGATTCTAGCCAATTGCTTACAATGTTAATTTGGATTTCATTTAGCCAATAGCATATAATGACAATATGTTTTCTCCTGAACCAATCATAGGCTCAGGAGGCGTTTTAAACGTAAAATCATGAGTTCCCAAAATATAGCACACCATAGCTGAAAGGAGTCAGACTACCCCTCCCTTATAGTAAATGAAACTCTTCTCCAAGGCTAAGAGTCAGACTGACCCCTCCCTTATAGTAAACATGGTCATTCTCCCTAGGCTTCAAGGATGAGCGGCTCCTTATCACACAAAAATAGGTAAATATTCTTCATAGCAAAAGAGACTAAATAAAAAAAAATTAGGTTAGGAACTAAAAACAACATCGAATTGTTTCAGACAATGCTCACAGATATATTAGCTTTAAAGCAACCATGACTTATTAATCTCAAAATGGCTCCTTCAAGCGACAAGATGGATTCCAAAGATCCAAAATGGATGCCACCATGCAAAATGTCATCTTTTAAACATATTCTATTCACTTTCACAAAATAGCCAGAATTTTTTTGGTGTTTTGCCTTCCATACAGCCATAACGTTTTTATTTTTACATCAACATAGCTGTATGAAGTGTTTGTTGCAAAGTAGCTTTAGTTAGTTATGCGCCATTTTTCCATACACAAAAGTAAGAGTTTAATGTATATTGTCACAGGGCTCGTGGATAAAGAGACTGGCACGGGGCCGTTATGGGTCACTAGAAAGAGGTTTGCAGGCAAGGGTAGTCAAAAAATACAGGCTGAGGTCAATCACAGGAAATCCAACAAAGTAATTGCATGGAATCTCTAGACAAGCTAGGAATAACCCAATTGCTCAAGGAAGGTGTGCAGGAAAGAAAGGACCCTTTATACCCAGTGGAAGCAGGGAGCTCTAGGAGCCAGAACATTTGATGAGCACAGGCTGCGTGGGAGGACAACAGATGCGTAGATCGGTGAAGAGGAGCAGCGCCAGCCAGAGGATGAACCGTTAAGTATATGGTGGTGGCGGGGAGCAACGGCCATTTCATATATTAAAGGGGTTTTCCAGCCAGTAAAAATTGATGGCCTATCCTCAGGATAGGCCATCAATATCAACTCCTGGGACCCCACCAATTAGCTGTTTTGAAGGGGGTGCAGAGCTCGGACGAGCGCTGCTTCCCCTTCATTTCTACTTGCTTCATTTCTACTTTCAAGGGAAAAAAGCTTTGCATTTTCAGAAGTTTTTTAAGCCACTCATGTTTTTTGTGGTGTTTTTTTACGGCCTTTTTTTAGCTGTTTTTCTATGTCAATGAAAAACGGCTCAAGAAGTGACATGCACTTATTTTCTGTGGGTGTTTTTTAATACGGCCGTTTTTCAAAACGGACACGTAAAAGAATGGGCCATTGGAACAGAACACCGTTTTTCCCATTGAAATCAATTGGCAGATGTTTGGAGGCGTTCTGCTTCCGATTTCTCGGATGTTTTCGTCCGTTTACGGCCCGAAAAACGGCCAAAAATAAGCCGTGTGCACATACCCTAACTTTTATTATGGGTTAAAGAGGCTCTGTCACCAGATTTTGCAACCCCTATCTGCTATTGCAGCAGATAGGCGCTGCAATGTAGTAACGTTTTTATTTTTAAAAAACGAGCATTTTTGTCCTAGTTATGACCATTTTTGTATTTATGCAAATGAGGCTTTCAAAAGTACAACTGGGCGTGTTGAAAAGTAAAAGTACAACTGGGCGTATATTATGTGCGTACATCGGTGGCGTTTTTACTTCTTTTACTAGCTGGGCGTTCTGACGAGAAGTATCATCCACTTCTCTTCAGAACGCCCAGCTTCTGGCAGATCACGCTGTGACGTCACTTCCCCAGGTCCTGCATCGTGTCAGACGAGCGAGGACATATCGGCACCAGAGGCTACAGATGATTCTGCAGCAGCATCGGCGTTTGCAGGTAAGTCGATGTAGCTACTTACCTGCAAACGCTGATGCTGCTGAAGAATCAACTGTAGCCTCTGGTGCCGATGTGTCCTCGCTCGTCTGACACGATGCAGGACCTGGGGAAGTGACGTCACAGCGTGATCTGCCAGAAGCTAGGCGTTCTGAAGAGAAGTGGATGATACTTCTCGTCAGAACGCCCAGCAAGTAAAAGAAGTAAAAACGCCCCGATGTACGCAAATAATACACGCCCAGTTGTACTTTTACTTTTCAACACGCCCAGTTGTACTTTTGCAAGCCTCATTTGCATAAATACAAAAATGGTCATAACTTGGCCAAAAATGCTCGTTTTTTAAAAATAAAAACGTTACTGTAATCTACATTGCAGCGTCTATCTGCTGCAATAGCAGATAGGGGTTGCAAAATCTGGTGACAGAGCCTCTTTAAATACAAAAAAAACCATTTCAGCCTTTTTATTTATGCCATTTACTGTTCACCATAAATATGTTCACTGTATTTGTCAGGGATCATTACCATGTATATTGTTTGAAAAATATTATCCTTACATATATATATATATATATTCATTATATTACACAAAGAGATTGGATTCATGGAGCACAAAGAGCCTGCATAACACGCCTATGGAAGACACCGCCCCCTGGAATGCAAAGATGAGTGTGCAGAAGAATGTACAGGAAAACTTACAACAGAGGAGCCAATGAGACTTAAGCAAGTCCCACATCTCGAGGGAGGGGCATGTGTCTCCTCTGTCTGTTTCTTTGTTCTGAATAAAGTTCAGTTCTCCTCTTTTCTGATGAAGGGAAAGTGTGTAGCGAACATTTCTGACTCGTTCACTTCTTTCCAGGCATGCCTTCAGCTTTCAATTTACAGAGGTGGTTATTCGGTGTGAAATGACAGGGAGAAAGGAGCTTCCCTGATATACGGACCTGACATTTGGCGCCCAAACAGGACCTCACTCGAGGAAATATCAAAATCCGGACAACCGACAATCACAGGGTGAAACAGAGGACTCAAAGTTGCCCACTGAAGGAATTTGATCAACTCAGCAATAACACGGTAAGCGAATTGATTTTATAAATCTTCGTCTTATCTGTGTTAGTGGACAGTCTTGTGGCGATCTGTAGAACCCTTTTGTTGATTTCCTGGATTATCTCAGGCGACAGAGGTGATATTTTCCGCTGTGAGGGTAAAAAGACCTGTGAGACCTTAGTCGCGCCCGGCTAACCATCCTCTGGGTAATTAGGGACTAGATAAAAGATTATATAAGAGACCGGAGAGTTATCGACTGGGATTTTAATATTTCCAGCGAAGCCGGAGAGTCTAAATAAGATTATATAAGAGACCGGAGAGTTATCGACTGGGATTTTAATATTTCCAGCGAAGCCGGAGAGTCTAAATAATATTATATAAGAGACCGGAGAGCTAGACTGTGAAATTGTAATATTTCCAGCGAAGCCGGAGAGTCTAAATAAAAATAATATTTCGGCGGACCGGAGGCTGTAGACTGAGGAATTTTAATATTTCCAGTGAGGCCTGGGAGTCGTTGACCGAAAATTGTTATATAAATTACGTGTATAATATAGGCTGTTAGGCATATGATTTAATGAAGCGAAGAGAAGGGAAGCAGTATGTGAGTAAAATGAAGAAATTGATGGAAAGTGCTTTAGAGGGATTTGCAGAAGAGGAAGTTAGGAATAAGAAAGGTATTGTATGTATTAGAAAACAGGACCAGCCAACGCCCGGTAATGGCTTCCGTACCTCATGTTGAGTGTGTCCTCATTGTTGGTGGGAAACCCCCCCCCCCTCACAGCTGCGCACTGTGTTTCCAATGGGAGAGGCTGCCCCCCACCACCCACCCCTGATGTGGCCACGCCCGGCCCAACCAAATCAGTATGAAATAATCGCCTTGTTAATTTTGTCATCTGTAGTGTTTTTTTTCTATTTACAGAAGTTCCAGTCTAGTTCACTGATGAAACAACACGTCATCATAATATAGAGATGGTGGCCGACAGATTGTACTGTTACAAATTATGTGGTTGATGTTTTGAACGTAGATAATTCCTATACAATGGTGTGATGAATGATTGCAGATACGTATGTTGTTTTGCCGGCATTGAAAGTGTTAAGATTGTGAGACTAGACGCTGTGAGAAGCTGTGAGTGTGTGACCCCCCCTCCCTCCCCCCTGTAGTGTACTATGCTGTGTTTGGGTGGAGGAGGGGGGCTGACTGGGTGCAGTCTGCAGGGCTGATGGGACAAAGGGATTACAATATGCACTGCTAGATATATATATCAGTAATGTCTACAAACATAAATAAATTTCTTCTCTTTGCGCATGCGTTGTTGTTTATAAAAGTTACGATATTTATGTGTTATGATGTGATCAGATTTCATGTGTTTTGATCATTCAGATGTATTAAACTACAGATACTGTGAGACACGGGGTTTTGAAAATGTATGTGCCCCCACCGTTCCCTATTTTTATATACAGTTTATTGGTTTGCAGTAATTAATGTTATCAGATATAATATTTTCTGTTTTTATTGAATAACTAACTACAATTGCTTTGTTTTTTATTTCACACATGAGTTATATCATTGTAAAGATCAAATGTATTTGTCAGGAAAAAGTCATTTTTGTTTCAGGCTGTTGTACATTACAGGGGGTTAAACTAGTGTTATGTTGAGATGTCGTTTTGAACTCTGCTACATTACTTTCGCAGAGTCCACAAAGGGGGGAATGGTGAAGGAACTGATCAGGTACAATTTTGGTTTGTTTTGAGTTAATTAATTTGGTTTCAGGAGATCTAAAAATGTGTAAGAGACCCCAATGAGTAATCCAGATTAAATGTGTATGAGAGTAACCTACATTTTGAGGTTTTTCTGTGTAGATGGTTCCAGATCTTTCCAGAACGGTGAATATGGCACTGGGTATGCTGTGCTGTAGTCTCCACCCAATATGAGGTATTGTGTAAGAGACCATCCCCCTCCAGCAAAGTTACACAGGAGGCAGAGGTGATGCCACTCACAGATGAGTCTTTACAGATTTAGATGGGGGAGAAGGGAAAAAATAAAAAACTTGTCTGGACATTGTTAATTTGATGTAAAGTTTTTAGGAATGTTTTATTTTTATTTGTTTTTTTGTATTAATCAAGTATTTGCAGAACCTGATAAAAGTGAGATTCTCAAAGTATTCTGGATTATCAAATGAGTGTGGAGAAGTGTATAACATTTGGTTTTATTTTAGAGGATGAAGACGCCACCCCTTTGAGATGTTCTATCTATATGTGACAAGGGTTTCTAATGTAAATTTGTAATAAAGAGATATTTTATTATACAGTATGTACAAGACAGGATACGAGGCACCAGGTAAATCATCCAGAAACCACTCTCACCTTCTTGTTCATCTCAAGGAGCGGAGCTGGAGGTGCTCGCTGAGACTTGTAAACTGGCAGAAGGTAAGACGCCCGACATTTACACTGACTCTAGGTACGCTTTTGGCATCGCCCACAATTATGGGCCCATTGGTAGTAGGAACTTTATTGGAACATCGGGTAAGCCAATTGAGAGAGCGAGAGAAGACAGACCTGACAACAAGGGTATATGCAGTCAGGTGTCAGTAAATTGGCTTGTCCCTGGATACAATAATGCCACCACTAGGTTTTTAGCAGCCGGCGTGATGTGCGCACGGCGTGACATAGGTAAAACTGCAAAGGTACCTGTGAAAAGTGCAGCCCGGCCAGATTAACAGTCCCAGCGACTGCAGAACATACAACTACCCGAGGTAGAAGTGTATGACAATGTGCTCGTGTGTGTAGATCTGTTCTCAGGGGGGCCTGAAGCCCGGCCGGTTTCTTCCCCACTTCAGATGTTGTGTGTAAGTCACAGGGGAACAGTGTTATCCCAAGTATTGACCTGATGTTTGTACAATGATAAGATGTTAGCAGTTCTCTAGACGTTGTCCCAAAGTTAGTTTGTTTAATAACTGTATTTAAGAAGTGTTGTGGGAATATTAAATTCTGAAGTTAAGTTTTATGTAAAGTTCTAGACCAGCCTTAGCATTGGACTATTAGAGTCATGCGTCAGATAAAAGGTACAGAAGCGGAATATTCCCATTCGAAAACATTTTTATTTGTTTATTTTTGTTGTGAAAGGGAAATTTTAGAGCAGAGAATTCTGTGCAGTGTATATGTGTATGTATAGATATGTATATAAAGAAGAAGAATCAGTTTGTAAGTTTTAGTTACTGACCAGTGTGAACGTTTAAAATAAATCTGTCATTGTTAATGTTCTCCTTCAATTTAATTATCTGATTAAGATCAATTACTGATTAGGCTATGAAAAGCTTGTTCTTCACAGGAAGAGTACAACTGGGAGCGGAAGGCGTGAGAACCAGATTCTAACAGAATGTGGACGGATAAGGGAAGATGAACCGGTAACACCCAAGGCACTCTTGATGGCACTTGCATTGATGGTGTATGACCTCACATATGCCCCAAGACTGCAAGGATCGACGTGGTAAGATCTAATTGGTATGTCCCAGGCTTTACAGCTGATGCTGCTAAATTCTGTTAGAGCTGTTTGATTTGCCTACAGAACAGTCCTGGCAGACCGGTGCCAACCTTATCATACCCGCCTCCCCCGAAAAGAACTGACCTTGAGAGGCCTTCCCAGGTAGAACGAACCAGATTAGAGTAAGAAAAATAGGTTTAAGACACTTGTCAGATAAACATGTGGAATCTGTGTATTTTTCTGTGAGGTGGAGATGTTCTAGGCAATCAGCTGAGATCAAGGTACAAATCCTGCTGAAAGGGTCTCACCAAGTGCAAATGAAATGTACCCAATAATTACACATCTTCTAGGTGCCCTGTCCATTGTAACAGAGAAGTTTTTCCTTATATAAAGGTGTTTGATGTCATTTAAGGGCCTGACATTATTGTATGTAGGGAAAAACAAAGAGATGGATCCAGCGCTGTGTCCTTGAGGTTTGTTTAAAATCGGAAACTATTTCCAAGTTTTAATGAAAATAAATATAAAAACAGGTAGCGTTACAAATAGATATTTCTCAAATAAATCGTGGGATTTATGGCAGTGTGAGCTTTTTTATTATTGTATGTACTTAGAACAACGTTTATAATGTATGCGGATGATGTTATCACCAGATTAGTATTTATTTTAACAATTGACAAGAGTTGGGGGTCCCCAGCAAGTGCCAGTAAATATGAACTAAAAGACTTTTAACACGATGAACTCCATCACTGAGATGCGGCAGGCGCAGCCAGAGCCAGTACAACGCGTTTATCATGAACTGACGGCAGTGTCACAATTCTAAGCAGCCGCCCAGACAAGTAACTTACCGGAGGAAGAGGACAGATACGGAGGGTTTGTGGTAGTCACAATAAAACTCCACTAATCCGTCTACGTGGGATCTCACCCCAGGCTCACAACATGAGGTGCTATGTACAGCCTGATGACGTAAACTAAAGGAGACGGTGTCGGACAGATGAGAAGGACCAAACCAAGTCCTGATGACATCAGCAAAGATCAAAGTAAAGATCAAAGACCTGAGTGAATCCGTCAGCAGGATCAAGTGTTTTGATAAGTAAGTGGCTAGGAGGGGGTAATAATAACTCCCCCACTGGACACCAACGTAGTCTGACTCCACAATTGTGTGGGTCACCCTGAGGGTGACAGTCAGTGAAGAGCAGAAGACAGGAGAAGAAGAAGACGATGGTGTACAGGACTGGCAATGAACTGATGGGACCCGAAACCTGAGGGTGATAGCATTATGATTATTAGTTGAGGCCCTATTGTTTATAATGTCTGAGGTTTATAATTATAATGTGTGTAAATATGCCACGGTGCTGCAAATTACAATCTAAGGAGTTTTGTGTGGAGGTGTGAGGTGAAGGTTACTGTGCTGCCCATGACCTGTTATATCTGCAGGGGTAAAAGTCCCATTAGGACAGTAAGTGACAGTGCGACAGTTGTTACCATTAATAAAATGTAGACCGGATTAATTATATATATATATTACAACCAGCAGCGGTTTGTAGATTATATCAAGACAACCATCCTGTATCCAGAGGAGAATAGAGAAAGTTAGGACCACTCCGACACCTTGGAAGTCCAGGTACAAAGGGGGGTTACTCATCAGGAGTGGCTCGTCTCAAGCTGGTGAAGAAATCCAAAACCCCTACCCGCCTGGTTCGAGTGGTCAGTGGTAGGTTGCTAGGCAAGACTAAGGGATAGAATAATATTTTTAGGGGGGACTGTCAGGGATCATTACCATGTATATTGTTTGAAAAATATTATCCTTACATATATATATATATATATTCAGTATATTACACAAAGAGATTGGATTCATGGAGCACAAAGAGCCTGCATAACACGCCTATGGAAGACACCGCCCCTTGGAATGCAAAGAGGAGTGTGCAGAAGAATGTACAGGAAAACTTACAACAGAGGAGCCAATGGGACTTAAGCAAGTCCCACATCTCGAGGGAGGGGCATGTGTCTCCTCTGTCTGTTTCTTTGTTCTGAATAAAGTTCAGTTCTCCTCTTTTCTGATGAAGGGAAAGTGTGTAGCGAACATTTCTGACTCGTTCACTTCTTTCCAGGCATGCCTTCAGCTTTCAATTTACAGAGGTGGTTATTCGGTGTGAAATGACAGGGAGAAAGGCGCTTCCCTGATATACGGACCTGACATATTGTATGGGCTGTTACAGTTCCAAGGATATTAATTATGTCTGTATTTTTATGTTTATTTAATAGTGTATTAAAATGTGTAATTTTTTAGCAATGTGCACTTTACATAAGAAAAAACTTTGACATTGTTGTTTTTTGTTTTTTTTTTACCTTTTTACTTTAATTCAGGACCAGGCTATTTTGAGCCATCTGCACCAGACACCGTTTAGCAATTTTTAGCACGCGTAAGTTACACTCATTTATTTGTTAGGCTAGTAACATGATTTTTGCAATGTTTTTTTTTTTTGTAGACAATGCAGATTTTTTTTCTTATCATTTTTGCACATATCCTTTTTTCTATTTTAAAATTGTTAGGCTTATAGTTTGAAAAAAATATATGCTTTTTTAATTTTCAGCTAATTTTGTTTTGGTAATTCCATTGTTTTACCCTAAAATAGACCTTTTATTTGTGATCATCATTGTCTACCGTAATTAGGGTAATTGGGTCAGGGCTAGTGTAAAGGGGGGTTTTACACTGGGCAATTATCGGGAAAGACTAGCACTCATAGAATGCTCGTTGCCGATAATTGCCCTGTGTAAACAAGGCAGCGATCAGCAGATAAATGAGCAAACGCTCATTCATCTGCTGATCGTATAATTAAAAAAAAGTTAAATATAATCATTGTCGGCAGCACATCACCCTCTGTAAACAGGGAGACATGTTGCCGGCATGATAATAAAGTATGGGGACGAGCAATTAGACTAACGACCGCTCGTCCTCATACATAGCTTCTTGTTACAGGAGCAAATGAGCGCCGATCAACGAGCTGTCTCATTGATCGGCGCTTGCTGCACCGGCCAAAATCGGCAGGTGTAATAGGGCCTTAACAACAATAATTGGTGTGGGGAACATTTTTTTTTAGGTGGATATTTTATGTGTATTTATTTTACAGCAGTTACAGGGGAAATCAGTCCTGTTATAGTGACTATTTTCACTGTTAGGACTGTGCTGGGTGCTAGTTAGACCCAGCAGCAGCCTTCCACTAAAGGCTTCCTTGCGATCATGTGCCGCTGCCTTTATTGTATAGACAGTGCTCTTTCAGCAATGTGTACAAGAGATCAGAGAAGACAGAAGCGGTGAAAACCGCTTCTATAATTTCTCCAGGATGCCTGTCGGTCTCAGTCAGCCTGCACCATAGATATACTATAGGGCAAGTTTTGAAGACCTGGACACCCACCATGTAAGTGATATTGGCAGTCGACAACCAGTTAACTTTAACTTTTTATTTTTTTCTACACCTATGATATATCAGTATATACAAGTAGATTATGCCTGTGAAGTTTTTAGTCAGAGAAAATCTTCTCATAGACAACAGTACTGCTTGTGGCTCAATTTTAGGGTGGATTCACATCCAGCAGATTTTGTTGTAGAAATGTCTGCGATTGAAAATCAGTTGCATTTATCTGAGTGGGGTTCTTTACACATGCATTTCTGAAAGTTCAATTCGGAATAGTTGAACTGATTTTGAGTCGAAGAAATTTCTGCAACAAAATCTGCCGTGAATCTACCCTTTGTGTTTATACCTTTCATGCAGCACGTCCTGTGTTTGAGACCAGTTGACCTGGCAATGGCAGAGACCTGGTACAAGAAGAGGCTGAATAATAGTTAAATATATATAGAGCCCAACTTCCTGTGTAGGAGAATCTACAGAGTACAAAGGAACGCAGCAGAGTCCTGTGTAGTTTCTGCTGCCGTACTGTGTAAGCGAAATTACACAGTACACGTAAATGCAGCAAACAGTAATGAGCCCTTAACCCAGAGCCGCCATCAGGGCAATACTAAAGGTACTGCTGTCAAGGGCCCAGCCAAATATGTAAAAAAAAAAGGGGCCTGCTTGCCGCTGCCGGCATCGATGTGGCCACAGCAAATGGGCCTATATAAATTCACTTTGGGCAAACAGCCCCCCCTGCAATGGGTGGGGGCCCATTCGCCCAAAGGGAATTTATAGGGTAAGTTCATACAGGCCGCAACCTCGCTCGTTCTCCCGCCCCAAAACCAACAGGACTGTGGGACAATAGTTTCGATCCGATCCACCCCCTCTTCTAATCTTATCCTTCTCTCCTTCATAGCGACGTGATGTGCGTGGCCGTGTGTGGGGTGGCCAGGAGGGAGAAGATAGATTCTGCCCCCTCCATTTTAATTTCAATTCAAATATATTGGTTTATTGTTTTTTTGTATTCTGATGTTATATTGAAAAGAAGTTGTCTAACTTGTGGCCAGGAACTCAACTACGCAGGAACCTCACCTTGGACTGGTAGCATCAAGGAGTCGAGTATGTTCAGACAACCGTATACCTGCCTGTGCATCTCTTACTTACACCGGCGGTTAACCACCACCTCACAGACTCTGCAAATGTAAGGGCTATGCCCTCTGCTTCAGGCTGTGTTCCTCTCCTTGCTACTTGTGACCACATGATTCCGTGGGTCCTTGCCGTAGCCATCCACTACCTTTCACATTTGTCAGTCACGCACTTCAGCTTTAGCCCTTCTAGCTACAGGGGTCGCTAATTGTCAGCAGGGTACAATGCCACACAGCAGTCCTTTTAATTTGTCCAGAAAATCACATAAGAGTCAAATAAGCAGAGAGCAGATGGGGTCCAGATGTAACGCTTGCTGCATGTGGTTGCTTGTGATCACTTATCTGTACTGTAGCTGATGCTGAGACTAATGTTCTTCATAGACACTCAGGCTTCATACTGCAGCCACTTCAAATTACAGCTGCACCTCAGTGTAGTGTCCTGCCAGAATGCCTCACCACTAAGCTGCTTCCTTCCTTTTAAAGATCTGTGGCTTAGGCTGTGCTTCTTCCAGCCTCTCTCTGGTGCACTATTGCAGTCAGTAGTATGAGCCCAGGGAAGAAACCACAGATAACCAGTTAAGGAATCCCTACATACAGGGGCAGATTAAGGGCACCATGGGCCCCAGGCAATTTTTCAAGTCTGCCCCCCCTCCGAATTCCGAAGACAGAACTTTAAAGACGCTGTATCGTATATATTTGCAGATTTCTGTTTAGGCGGCCACAGATCTGGCACGGTTTTAAATTAGCTGTAAAAGCAGAATGAGCCATATAGAAGAGAAAAAGCAGAATACTTTGAGACACTAAAGTGGTCAGGAGCTTTATAACTTTTTTATTTTTACGTCAATGGAGTGGTGTGTGAAGGATTATTTTTTTGCAGAGGAGTTGTAATTTTTATTGGCACCATGTAAAGTACCATATAATGGGTGAATTGGAAAAAATGAGATTCCTCCATGTTTTTTTGGGGTTTAGTTTTTACTGTATATATTTACCTTCTCTTAAGGTAAAAGTAGATTTAACATATACTTTTACCTTAAGAGAAGGTAAATATATTCAGACCCGGAATCAAGCTCAGTACAAATATACAGACCCAGAACCAAGCTCAGTACATATATACAGACTCAGAACCAAGCTCAGTACATATATACAGCACTAGAACCAAGCTCAGTACATATTTATAAATCCAGAACCAAACTCAGTATAATATATATATATATATATATATATATATATATACACACAGCACCAGAACAGATACAGTTCAGTACAGAGATCATTTGCAAGTTGAGTTTAACCCCTGCTGTATAAATATGTATGACATAAAACGACAGCTCCCAGTATAGCCTCAACAATGGTTAGGATATGCTGGGAGTTGCTGTTTAACAAAACAGAATGCTACCATCCATCATCTCGCTGCAGATCATACAGTGACTACAGTACTGATCAGTCACAGGGAGAATAAACATTTACATTGAGTGACTCACAGGTGACGTCAGATTATTTTTCGTTCTTTCTCTCTTTTCTTCTCCATCCGGTTCAGACCTCTATGATGACATCTCCCGGGCACGGCCCGTTTCTGCAGTTCACAGCTCAGATATCTTCGGCCCCTCATTTCTGCACCTGTAAACGAAGATAAAATTGTCATGATGCCACACTCTATGCTTCTAAATATAATAGTATCATACAATGAATATAATAGTACTATACACTGTGCCCTGAATATAATAGTACTATATACTGTGCTCCTGAATAGAATAGTACTATGCGCTGTGCTCCTGAATATAGTAGTACTATACACTGTGCTCCTGAATATAATAGTATTATATACTGTACTCCTGAATATAAATAGTACTATACACTGTACTCCTGAATATAATAGTACTATACACTGTGCCTGTAAAGGATCTGCCAGGCACAGCTTCGGGGTTAATGCCCATAGGTAATCAGTCTTCATCTGAGTCTATGTCTCTGAGACTGACTCCAGCTTCCACCACTCAGGCTGGCAGGCTTAGGAGTGGGAGAGCCTATCGCAGCCTTGCCAGACTCAGCTAGCTCCCGCCCTCTGTCTATTTATACCTGCCTTTCCTGTTCCTCCTTTGCTTGTGATTCTTCTCGTGTGGTTTCCTGGCCCAGCTACAGCTTCTGACTATTTGATCCTGCTCCATATTGACCCCGGCTTACTGACTACTCTCCTGCTCTGCGTTTGGTACCTCGTACACTCCTGGTTTGACTCGGCTCGTTCACCTCTCTTATTGCTCACGGTGTTGCCGTGGGCAACTGCCCCATTTCCCTTAGCTTTGTGTACCCTTGTCTGTTTGTCTCGTGCACTTACTGAGCGTAGGGACCGCCGCCCAGTTGTACCCCGTCACCTAGGGCGGGTCGTTGCAAGTAGGCAGGGACAGAGTGGCAGGTATATTAGGGCTCACTTGTCCGTTTCCCTACCCCTATCATTACTTAATCACAAGCCCATTACCTAGTCTACCCTGGTCCCTGTCTCTACTATGGACCCCCTTGAGACCCTGGCCCAGCAAATGCAGGGTCTCTCCCTACAGGCCCTGGCTCAGAGGGTCAACCAGCCTGACGCTACCATGGTAGTGCCCCTCACCTCACCTCTTGAACCCCACCTCAAGTTGCCTGACCGGTTCTCAGGGGACCGGAGGACTTTTCTCTCCTTTCGGGAGAGTTGTAGGCTCTACTTTCGCTTAAAGCCTCACTCCTCAGGTTCTGAGAGCCAGCGGGTGGGTATAATTATGTCCCGGCTCCAGGAAGGGCCCCAAGTGTGGGCCTTCTCCTTGGCTCCTGACGCCCCTGAACTTTCCTCTGTTGATCGTTTCTTTTCTGCTCTTGGACTCATTTATGACGAGACTGACAGGACTGCCTTTGCCGAGAGTCAGCTGGTGACCTTACGTCAGCGTAAGAGACCTGTTGAGGAGTATTGTTCTGACTTTAGGAAGTGGTGCGTAGCTTCTCGGTGGAATGACCCTGCCTTAAGGTGCCAGTTTAGGTTGGGTCTGTCGAACGCCCTGAAAGACCTGCTAGTTAGCTATCGCTCTTCTGACTCCCTAGACCAGGTTATGGCTTTAGCGGTACGACTTGACCTACGTCTCAGGGAACGACAACTTGAACGTTTTTGTGTTTTTCCCTCTGACTCCCCCATGATGCCTCCCGAGGTCCCGTTGCTTCGCTCTTCCACAGAAGACTCGGAGGTACCTATGCAACTCGGGGCTTCCGTGTCCCCCTGACAACGTAGAGAGTTCCGCAGGAAGAACGGTCTCTGCTTCTATTGTGGGGATGACAAGCATCAAGTGAACACCTGTCCTAGGCGTAAGAATAAGCAGCCGGAAAACTTCCGCGCCTAAGTGATCATCGGGGAGGTCACTTGGGCGCACAGGTATTTCCCGTAAATATGAAACGTAATAAAATCTTGCTTCCCTTTCAGGTCTCTTTTGGTGGTAGGTCTGCTACCGGCAGTGCCTTCGTGGATTCAGGGTCTTCTGCTAATATCATGTCTGTGGAATTTGCTATGTCTCTAGCTATGCCTTTGATTGATTTGCCTAAACCTGTCCTGGTAGTGGGTATCGACTCCACTCCTCTTGCTAATGGTTATTTTACACAGCATACCCCTGTTTTTGAACTCCTTGTTGGCTCCATGCATTTGGAGCAGTGCTCTGTACTGTTGATGCAGGGATTATCGTCCGATTTGGTTTTAGGCCTTCCCTGGTTGCAGTTGCATAATCCCACGTTTGACTGGAATACTGGGGAGCTTACCAAATGGGGTAATGAATGCTTGATGTCATGTTTTGCTGTTAATTCTATTTCTCCCCCTGAGGAGGTGAACACGCTAGCTGAGTTTGTGCAGGACTTCGCTGATGTTTTCTCTAAGGCAGGCTTAGGAGTGGGAGAGCCTATCGCAGCCTGGCCAGACTCAGCTAGCTCCCGCCCTCTGTCTATTTATACCTGCCTTTCCTGTTCCTCCTTTGCTTGTGATTCTTCTCGTGTGGTTTCCTGGCCCAGCTACAGCTTCTGACTATTTGATCCTGCTCCATATTGACCCCGGCTTACTGACTACTCTCCTGCTCTGCGTTTGGTACCTCGTACACTCCTGGTTTGACTCGGCTCGTTCACCTCTCTTGTTGCTCACGGTGTTGCCGTGGGCAACTGCCCCATTTCCCTTAGCTTTGTGTACCCCTGTCTGTTTGTCTCGTGCACTTACTGAGCGTAGGGACCGCCGCCCAGTTGTACCCCGTCGCCTAGGGCGGGTCGTTGCAAGTAGGCAGGGACAGAGTGGCGGGTAGATTAGGGCTCACTTGTCCGTTTCCCTACCCCTATCATTACAGTGCCCCTGAATATAGTAGTACTATACACTGTACTCCTGAATATAATAGAATAGTACTATACACTATACTCCTGAATATAATAGTACTATACACTGCACCCCTGAATATAATAGTACTATACACTGTGCTCCTGAATATAATAGTACTATACACTATACTCCCGAATATAATAGTACTATACACTGTGCTCCTGAATATAATAGTACTATACACACCAGAACAAAGCTAAGTACATATATACAACACCAGAACAAAGCTCAGTACATATATACAGCACCAGAACAAAGCTTAGCATATAAATACAACTCCAGAACAAAGCTCAGTACATAAATCCAACACCAGAACCAAGCTCAGCACATAAATACAACACCAAAACAAAGCTCAGTACAAATATACAGCTCTAGAACCAAGCTCAGTACATATATACAGCACCAGAACCAAGCTCAGCACATATATACAGTTCCAGAACTGAGCTCAGTACATAAATACAGCTCAATTTAGTGCAACCCTGCCGTATAGGTTTGTACTGTGTAAAACTACAGCTCCCCAGCATGGACCGAACAATGGTAAGGATATGCTGGGTTATTTCTGTTTTGCAAAAAAAATTAAAATCCCTCTTGCAGATCATACAGTGACTACAGTACTGATTAGAGGCAGAATAAACATTTATATTGAGTGACTCATCGGTGACAATCTCAAATTCTAGTTGTTCTTTTTCTCTTTCCTTCTCCATTCGGTCCAAACTCAATGAGGACTTCTCCCAGCCACGGCCCTTTTCTGCAGAGCTTGCCGCTCAGATGTCTTCAGCTACTCACTATTTAAACATTTCTGCACCTATGAACGAAGATAAAATTCTCATGGTGACACACACTGTACCCCTAAATATAATAGCTCCATACACTGCAACTCTAATTATAATAGCACCATACACTGTGCCGACGATTATAATAGCACCATACACTATGTCCCTGATTATAATAGCACCATACACTGTGTCCCACACACACAGTGCTCCCCGTAGAAAGTGCCCTCACAGAGCCCCCTGTAGATAGTGCCCCCTAACATATAGCCTCCACCTGTATATAGTGTCCCACATATAGCTCCCCCTGTATATAATGCCACACACAATTTTAAGTGGGGAAAAAAAACCTTTACATACTCACCTTGCTCCCGTTCCCATGTTGTCCTGTGTCAATTCAGGCCTGCTCTCTTTTAAGCAGGTCTGCTGGGGCTGAACAACGGCACTGATTGGCAGGGCAGAATGACTTGCTTCATCAATCAGCGCCTTTCATCAATGGAAGCGGCGTCGTTGAAAGGTGCTGATTGGCAGTTCAGCATGACTTGCCCCGTCAATCAGCGCCTTTCAACAACGGAAGCGGCGCAATGAGATCATAGCATAGTTGAAAGGCGCTGATTAGCGGGGCAAGTCATTCTGCCCTGCCAATCAGCGTCATTCTAGGGCAGGTACAATTAGTGCAGGAGCAGGTGGCGGCGGCTGGTTTCAGTGGTGCCGCCGCCCCCTCAGAGACTCAGCAGGCCGCCGACACCTGTTCGACACTGATTGTTTGGGCAGACAGACAGCCCACTGTTCACTGGCCCATGAGGCATTTACCAGAACTGCAAGATGGCCAGTCCGGCCCTGGCTCGCGCTAAGATTCCTTAAACTCGTCCTATGGGTGAACTACTTCCATTGTCTGTTTCGCAGAAACCTTGGTCTCATCTGTCTATGGATTTTATCACTAATTTGCCTCCTTCTGAAGGTAAAACTGTCATTTGGGTTGTGGTGGACCGTTTCAGTAAAATGTCTAATTTCGTTCCTTTGCTTCAACTAGTGATAACCCTGAGGTGGAAGTTGAATCAAATAAACTGTGCACAGTTTGGGCTCAGGTTCAATTGAACCTGAAGAACTCGCAAGTTATTCAAAAGAAAAATGCTGACAAAAAACGTACTGCGGGTCCTGTGTTTAGTGTGGGTCAAAAGGTAAGGCTTTCTACTAAGAATCTTCGACTAATACTCGCCAAATTCCTAGGAGACCCACTGGTGGAGACTAGACGTAAATGGGAAGAGGATGTAGGGGCTATAGTGGATGAAGAATGGGAGGAAATACTCGGATCGCCCAAAATAGTCTCTATTAGTGTAGCGCACAGGAGGTCACAACTCTTTCTATTGCATAGGGTGTATAGGACACCTAAGGTGCTATGGCAAATGCGAATTAGAGCAACAAAGGAGTGTCCCAGGTGTATGTTTGATGGGGCGGACATAAAACATATGTTTTGGAGCTGTCCGATGCTAAATGTATATTGGAAAGCAGTTAAAGGAATGGTATCTAGAGTATATGGTAGAGATTTTCCACTGGAACCTAAGATCTTTATATTGGGATGTATGGGGGAGGAAGGAGGAGATGGAGTGGAATTACTGGCTATCAAAAAGGTTCTGTATCACGCTAGGAAATTAATTGCAAAATATTGGCTGCAGGCGGATCCCCCGGAGGTGGCTGAGCTAGTTGGATATGTTAACCACACGGTATCACTGGAACACCGAATATATCTGAAAAGAGGGGCAATTCATAAGTATGATAAGCAATGGAGTAAATGGGTTAACAATTATAGTAATGTGACACATTAGATGAGATTTGAAGGTGGGCTGACGCATCTATCTAATCAAGATATGGCGGGATCACTGTTTGGAATACAGAACGGATGGAAAAGGTGGAGGGGACTGGTGAATCAGGGGACAGAGGAGGTACTGCGAGGGGGGGAGTTCGGTTGAAAGGGTTAGGGATGGGGATGTATGTGAAGGTGCAATTAAAGATGATGAGAGTACAAAGTGTAATGTAATTGCAGGAATTTTGTACCAAGCACAAGATGCTATACTGTTACTTTGTTTTTTCTTCTGTTGGTGGATTTCTTTGTACTTTATCAGAAATGCAAAAAATTTATAATACATGTTGTATTCTCAATAAAAACTTGTCTGATTTAAAAAAAAAAAAGAATCTTCGACTAAAGGTACCATCTCGTAAGTTTGCACCTTGGTTTATTGGTCCATATGAAATTGTTGAAGTTATGAACCCTGTGTCTTTTCGTCTGGCTCTTCCTCCGTCTTTTAAAATTCATGATGTTTTTCTCAAATCCCTCCTTAATTTTTTTTTCCACCATCTAATCCACTCAAGAAACCTCCCCCTCCAGTTTAGGTAGAAGGAGATATGGAGTTTGAGGTTCAGAGGATTGTGGCTTCCAGAAGGGTCAGGGGTACTCTCCAGTACTTGGTGCACTGGAAGAACGAACTTGGTTTCCTGCCTGTTCAGTACATGCTAATCGTTTACTTAAAGTCTTTCATTTGAAATTTCCTTTGAAACCTAGGTCGAGGTTTAAGGGTCCGGTGGCCCTTCGTAGAAAAGGGGGTACTGTTAGGAAACGTCTGTCCCTTTAAGATTACCAGGACTACTAGTCTAGCTTAAAGAGGCTCTGTCACCAGATTTTGCAACCCCTATCTGCTATTGCAGCAGATCGGCGCTGCAATGTAGATTACAGTAACGTTTTTATTTTTAAAAAACAAGCATTTTTGGCCAAGTTATGACCATTTTTGTATTTATGCAAATGAGGCTTGCAAAAGTACAACTGGGCGTGTTTACAGTAAAAGTCCAACTGGGCGTGTATTATGTGTGTTACATCTGGGCGTGTTTACTTCTTTTACTAGCTGGGCATTCTGACGAGAAGTATCATCCACTTCTCTTCAGAACGCCCAGCTTCTGGCAGTGCAGACACACAGCGTGTTCTCGAGAGATCACGCTGTGACATCACTCACTTCCTGCCCCAGGTCCTGCATCGTGTAGGGCACCAGAGGCTACAGTTGATTCTGCAGCAGCATCAGCGTTTGCAGGTAAGTAGCTACATCGACTTACCTGCAAACGCCGATGCTGCTACAGAATTAACTGTAGCCTCTGGTGCCGATGTGTCCTCGCTCGTCCGACACGATGCAGGACCTGGGGCAGGAAGTGAGTGACGTCACAGCGTGATCTCTCGAGAACACGCTGTGTGTCTGCACTGCCAGAAGCTGGGCGTTCTGAAGAGAAGTGGATGATACTTCTCGTCAGAACGCCCAGCTAGTAAAAGAAGTAAAAACGCCCCGATGTACACACATAATACACGCCCAGTTGGACTTTTACTTTAAACACGCCCAGATGTACTTTAGAAAGCCTCATTTGCATAAATACAAAAATGGTCATAACTTGGCCAAAAATGCTAGTTTTTTAAAAATAAAAACGTTACTCTTATCTACATTGCAGCGCCGACCTGCTGCAATAGCATATAGGGGTTGCAAAATCTGGTGACAGAGCCTCTTTAAGGCTCAGAGCCCATTTTTCAAATCTGACATGTGTCCGTTTAAGTGGTAATAACTTCGGAATGCTTTTACATAGCAAAGTGATTCTGAGATAGTGTTTTCTCGTAACACATTGGGCTTTATGTTAGTGGTAAAATTTGGTCGATACATTTGGTGTTTATTTGTGAAAAATAGCAAAATTTACAGAAAATTAGGAAACATTTAAATTTTCCTGAATTTAAATGTATCTGCTTGTAAGGCAGATGGTTATTCCACACAAAATAGTTACCGTATATATCGGCGTACAAGACGACTTTTTACACCCTTAAAAAAATGTCAAAAGTGTGGGGTCGTCTTATATGCCGGATATTGTCTACATTAGGGATGCACGTTGCAGCCGCACAGCTCAGTATAGTAACACATGACTGTATGGGAGCGCGGCTGTGGCTGTGTAATACAGCCAGTGCTCCGCTCCTGAGTCATGATAAGTGCGCGGGGTCAGGATGATGCGATGCGGCCAGCGCTGCACTAATGAGCGGCGGCACTGGAGACAGAACATGGCGGGCGCGCTACAAAACACCCCCATGTTCTGTCTTCAGTGCCTGAACTGCCGCTCATTAGTGCAGCGCCGGCCGCATTACCTCATGCTGACCGCGCGCGCACTTCCTGTCAGGAGCGGGGCAATGGCTGTATTACACAGCCGCAGCCCCGCTCTATAACGGCGGAGATCAGAGAAACCGCTCATCTCCGCCGTTATTCCCCTGAATGCTGCGATCACAGCTGACTGCAGCATTCAGGGGAAAGTGAGAAGGGGGGATGCCCCTGGATCACGTCACAGGTAATTCCTGTGACGCGATCGAGGGCCATACCATATATGGGCAGACAGCCCAGGGTCTATTGACGGACCCCAGGGCTTTCTTACCATATTTCATGTTGTTAGGACATACCCAAGTATGTCCTAACAACTGCCTGTGTATTATCCGTCCACAGGTTAATGTACTGGCACATATCTGATATATGTCAGTACATTAAAGTTTAAAAATAAAGTAAAAACAAAGTATTGTTAAATTTTAAAAAAAATACACCTTCACCTTTTTTACAATAAACATTAAAATAAGTCTCAATACATAAAATATACACATTCAGTAATGGCGCGGACAACAATGTTTTTGCATCATTTATGATGTGTACGCTGTAAAAAAAAATGAAATAAACACGGCTTTCATTCACTTATTAATGTGAGGCGCGAGGTGCGATGAATTTACCCTCCATGTTCCTCACATTAATAGTAATTAACCCCATCATGTACCTCGCACATTAACCCATTATGACTGAGAAACATGATGGGATTAATTACTATAAATGTGAGGCGCGTTCAAAATTCATCACACGTCGCGCCTCACATCAGAAAACGGAAGAATTTTTTTTTTTATTACTGTTGGCAAAAGTATCGAAATTGGTATAGAAATCGCAATACTAAACGAAGTATCGGTATCGAAGTCCAAATTCTGGTATCGTGACATCCCTAGTCTACATATTGTCTACACACAGGTTGTGTGTTACCTTGTGAGCCTGCAGTCCGGTACACAGGCTCCCGGGATGCACGGAATCCGCCACGGATCTGAGGGAAGCCGGTATTAGCCGCCAGGGAACATCTCTGTAAGATCCTCTGGCCCGCCCTTTCCTCTCATTCCCTGCCTCTCAGATCTCGCGCGATGAAGCAGCCTATCTGCGCATGCGCGAGTTCAAAGAGACAGAGAGTCCTGGGTCCTGCCGCCGATGGCCATAGTGAAGCGCTCCTGCACGAAATGGTGAGTATATCTTAAATTCTATATTTTAAGGGTAAAAGTTGGGGGTCGTCTTATACGCCCAGTCGTCTTATACGCCGACATATACGGTACTAATTAACATTTCCCATATATGCCATATGTTTACTTTAGATTGGCATCAGTTTTTGAATATTCTTTTATTTTTATTGGACATTACAAGCCTTAGAACATAAACAGCAATTTCTAATATTTTTTAAAAAATGTATAATTTCATAACATTTCATAAAAAAATTTAGAAAGCCTTTTTTTTTTAAGGTACCTGTTCAGTTCTGAAGTGGCTTTGAGGGGCCTATGTATTAGAAACCCCATAAAACACCCCATTCTAAAAACTGGACCCCTCAAAGTATTCAAAACAGCATTTAGAAAGTTTATTAGCCCTTTCAGCATTTCACAGGAATTAACCTCTAGGCGCACCACGACGCAACTGTACGTCCATGTGGCCAGTGTCTTAGCGCACAGGGATGTGCAGTTACTGCGTGGTTCCCGGTGCACACTGTCGGCGACAGTGTGCACCGGGGACCGGGAGGCCAGCTGTCCCTGACAGCTGACACTCCACTGTATGCCGATCAGCGGCTTATTTCCGCTGATTTTGGCAATTAACCTCTTAATTGCGGTGATCGATTGGAATCACCGCATTCAGGGGTTTCTAGCACATCGGCAGACCTCACAATGAAATCGTGAGGTTTGCAGATGGCTAGCATGGCGATCAGAGGCCAAGTAATGGCCTCCGTGTCTGCCATGTATGGAAGCCTATCAGGACCAGACTCCTGATAGACTTCCTGTCAGAGTGACAGGATGTCACTGCCGTTCGCGATGCACACTGTCGGCGACAGTGTCTGTGACAGTGTGCATAGGGAACCGGGAGGTCAGCTGTCACTGCTGCCGATCAGCGGCTCATTGCCGCTGATTTCGGCAATTAAACCGTTACATGCGGGGCTCGATTGCGATCTCCGCATGTAGGGGGTTTGTAGCACATCAGCAGCCCCCATGCAATTGTGGGGGCTGCTGATGCTTTTGATGCCATCCGGGGGAGATACAACGGCCTCCGGGTCTGCCATGTATGGAAGCCTATGAGGATCAGCCTCTGGCTGTTCCTCGTAGACTAACTGTCAGAGTGACTGTGACGTCACACTGACAGTTGGAATACGTTACATTACCTAGGTAGTGTAATGTATTTTAGCAGATCAAAGCTGCAGGTAAAAATAGAAAGTGTAAAAAGTAAAGAAAAAAGTAGAAAAAAAGTTAATAAAAATGTTTTACAAAAGTGTAAAAATAAAAGATTTTTTTTTCCTATAAAAAAGTCTCTTATTATAGGGAAAAAATAAAACCGTTAAAAAACAGTACACATGTTTGGTATCACCGTGTTCGTAATGACCCAATCTATAAAACTATAATGTTATTTTTACCGCACGGTGAACTCCGCAAAAAAACCAAACTAAAAACAATGCCAGAATCACTATTTTTTGTTCACCACCCCTCCCAAAATATAGAATAAAAAGTGATCAAAAAGTCGCATGTACCCGAAAATAGTACCAATACAAACTACAACCCGTCCTGCAAAAAAAAACAAGCCCTTACACAGCTTTTTTGACTGAAAAATAAAAAAGTTACGGCTCTCACAATATGGTGACACTGAAAATAAATAATTTTATAAAGAAGTGATTTTATTGTGCTAACGCTACAAAACATAAAAAAACTATATACATATGGTATCGCCGTAATTGTACCGACCCGCTGAATAAAGTAAAATTGTTATTTATAGCGCATTATGAACGCCGTAAGAAATAAAGAATTTAAAATAAAATTTAATAAAAAGTGATCAAAAAGTTGCATGTACCAAAAAATGATACCAATAAAAACTACAGCTCATCCTGGCAAAAATAAGCCCTCACAGCGCTCAATTCATTTGAAAAATAAAAAAGTTATGGCGTTTGGAAGGCGGGGAGTGAAAAACTAAAATGGAAAAGCAAAAAAAGATCAGTCCTGCAAAGGTTAATTAATTTCTATTAAAAAAATAAATTATTACCACATGTGGGGTATTGTCATACTTGGGAGAGATTGCATTACAAATTTAGGGTGACTTTTTCTCCTTTATCCCTTCTGAAAATGAAAAAATTCAACATTTTAGTGGACAAAAATGTTTATATTCATTTTCACTGCCTAATTCTACTAAATTCTGCAAAAAACCTGTGTATATAAATGCTTACTATACCCCTAGAAAAATTCCTTGAGGGGTGTAGTTTCCCAAATGGGGTCACTTGTGGGGTGTTTCCACTGTTTTGTTCCCTCCAGGGCGTTGCAATCGCGACATGGCACTAAAAACCAATCCAGCAAAATCTGCGCTCTAAAATCCAAATGGCACTCCCTCCCTTCTGAGCGCTGCCGTGGGTCCAAACAGCAGTTTATTACCACATATGGGGTATTTCCGTAATCGGGAGAAGATGCTTTACAAATGTTGGGGTGCATTTTCTTCTTTATTCCTTGTAAGTATTAAAAATTTCTATGTTTTTTCAGAAAAAAAGTAGATTTTAATTTTCACAGACTAACTCCAATAAATATAGCAAAATACCTGTGGGGTCAAAGTGCTAACTATACCCCTAGATAAATTCCTTGAGAGGTCTAGTTTCCAAAATGGGGTCACTTTTGGGGAGTTTCTACTGTTTTGGCACCACAAGACCTCTTCAAAACTGACATGGTGCCTAAAATATAATCTAAAAATAAGCAGGCCCCAAAATCCACAAGCTGCTCCTTTGCTTCTGAGGCCGGTGTTTCGGTCCATTAGGGCACTAGGGCCACATGTGGGATATTCCTAAAAACTGCAGGGCCTGGGCAAAAAATATTAAGTTGTATTTGCCTGGTAAAACCTTCTGTGTTACACAATTTTTTTTATTACAAATGAATTTCGGCAAAAAAAAGAGAAATTTGTAAATTTCCCCTCCACTTTGCATTATTTCCTGTGAAACGCCTAAAGGGTTAAGAAACTTTCTGAATGCTGTTTTGAATACTTTGAGGGGTGCAGTTTTTAAAATGGGGTGATCTATTGGGGGATTCTAATATATAAGGCTCTCAAAACCACTTCAGAACTGAACTGGTCCCTGTAAAAATCGCCTTTTGAATTTTTCTTGAAAATGTGAGAAATTGCTGCTAAAGTTCAAAGCCTTGTAATGTCCTAGAAAAATAAAAGGATGTTCAAAAAACATTGCAAATCTAAAGTACACATATGGGAAATGGTAACTAGTGACTATTTTGTGTGGTATTACTATCTGTTTTACAAGCAGATACATTTAAATTTAGAAACATGCACATTCTTTATAATTTTCTCAAAATTTTGGTGTTTTTCACGAATAAATATTGAATTTATCGACCAAATTTTTCCACCATCACAAAGTACAATATGGCACGAGAAAACAATCTCAGAATCGCTTGGATAAGTAAAAGCATTCCGGAGTTATTACCCCATAAAGTGACACATGTCAGATTTGAAAAAAATTGGCTGTGCCAAAAGGCCAAAACAGGCTGCGTCCTAAAGGGTTTAAAGCAAATTGGAGGTGAAATTTGCAAATTTAATTTTTCTTGCAGAAATTCAAATTTATTCAATTTTTTTCTGTAACACAGAAGATTTTACCAGAGAAACACTACTAAATATGTATTGTCCAGATTCTGCAATTTTTATAAATGTCCCACATGTAGCTCTAGTTTGCTCATGGACTAAAACACAGGCCTCAGAAGCAAAGAAGCACCCAGTGTATTTTGGGGCCTCTTTTTCTTTATTAGAATATATTTTAGGCAGCATGCCAGGTTTGAAGAGGTCTTGTGGTGCCAAAAAAGTAGGAATCCCCCAAAAGTGACCCCATTTTGGAAACTACACCCCTCAAGGAATTCATTTATGGTTGATGTGACCATTTTCACCCCACAGTTTTTTGACCGCACGTATTTGAATTGGGCTGTGAAATTAAAAAAATGTAATTTTTTCCAATAAGATGTAATTTTTGATCAAAATTTCTTATTTTCACAGGAAACAAAATACCCCATTTTGTTGCCTAATTTCTTATGAGTGCGGCAATAACCCATTTGTGGTGATAAACTGCTGCTTGGGCGCATGGGAGAACTCAGAAGGGAAGGAGCGCTTTGTGTTCTTTGGAGTGCAGATTTTGCTGGATTGGCTTTCGGGTGCCATGTCGCATTTGCAAAGCCCCAGAGGTATTAGAGCAGTGAAAACCCACCAGAAGTGACCCCATTTTGGAAACTACACCCTCCAAGAAATAAAATAAAAAATGAAATTTTTTCAAATAAGATGTCATTTTTGAAGAAAATGTCTTATTTTCATAGGGAACAAAATACCTCATTTTGTTGACCAATTTCTTCAGAGTGCGGGAATACATCATTTGTGGTGATAAATTGGCCTACTGGAGCTTTTCTGGTGCTAAGTCATGTATTCAGAACCCCAGAGGTACCAGTACAGTTGAAACTCCGGAGATGTGACCTCATTTTAAAAGCTACACCCCTTAAGGCATTCATCTAGAGGTGTAGTGAGCATTTTGACCCCACAGTTATTGTGTAAAAGGTAATGCGCAGCAGATGGTGCAGAGTAAGGTTTGCAATTTTCTATACATATATTCCATTTCAGTGTCCGATATATTGTTCCCAGCATGTGCCACCGGAGACATATACCCCATAAATTGTAATGTGGGTTCTCCCGGGAACGGCAATACCCTACATGTGGCTGTTATCTGCTGCCTGGGCACACGGCAGGGCTCAGAAGGGAAAGATGAGGGGGATAAGCTGTGCGGAGTGCATCACGGTAAATTAAAAATCAAGGGATGCATGGTAAATTTTAAAACAATCTTTTATACAGAGCCCTGGTTTTTCAGGACACGTGTCACATTGATGTGTTGTGTCCTTTCTTATCCCCCTCTTATTGCAGATTCTGCAATTCTTTTGACTCTTTCCCTTCCCACCAGTTTGGGGAACTTCTCCTGGAAAGCGTACTATGCGTGCGGCCTGGCTTCCAGAAGTACTGGGTGCCCCCCTTCCAGGTCCCTAAAAATTAGGTTCTTGATAACCACCCCTTCAAATTCCAGGAAAGTTCCCCTCTGGCCTGCACATCGACGTAGCACGTATGCATTGTACAATGCCTTCTGTATGATGTACACGGCCGGCTTCTTATACCACACCCTTGATTTCTGTATTGCGCTGTACAGCTTCAGGACTTGATCTGATAAGTCCACCCCTCCCATGTACCTATTATAGTCCAGGATGCAGTCTGGTCTGGGGGTCTCTATACTGGAATCTCGTACTTGTACATGGGTACTGGTGTGGCCATGTATTGTTGTTAATACAAGGACATCTCTCTTGTACTTGATACACATTATGTTGCTGCTAGAATGTGCCCTGCTCTCACCCCTTCTGAGTGTTTGCCCATGCAGTGTCTTAGGGAGGCCTCTCAGATTTTATTCTAGCAGTGCCGCATTAACACAGTACTTCTGGAAGCGAGGCACTTGTAGAGTGGGACGCTGGTATAAAAATTATCCAGGTACAGGTGGTAACCCTGGTCCAGCAGTGGGTGCACCATATCCCACACAATTTTGGCGTTAACTCCAAGTAAGGGGGGGCATTCTGGAGGCTGAATACAGGTGTCCTTCCCTTCATATATCCTAAATTGGTAAGTATACCCTGATGCACTCTCGCACTGCTTATACATCTTAACGCCATAGCTTGCCCTCTTACTCGGCAGGTACTGGTGGAATTGAAGCCTCCTTTTAAAATGTACCAGGGACTCATCAACAGAAATACACTTCCTCGGGGGTGTATGCTTGGGCAAACCGGGCACTGAAATGGTCTAATAGGGGTCTCAGTTTATATAAACTGTCAAAACTGGGGTCATCCCAGGCTGGGCACTGCTCATTATGTAAGAAGCGAAGTATTGCCTCATAACGCATCCTGGACATGGCCATGCGGTACAGCAGAGTGTGGTATAAGATGTATGTGCTCCAGTAGGTCCTAATGGATTGCTTTTTCAATAGCCCCATGTTCAAGAGCAGTCCCCAGAACTTGCCTAACTCTGCTGCGTCTACAGGGGTCCACCTGTGGGATTGGGCATAAAATGATGTGGGGTTCTTAGTAATATACTGTTAGGCATATAAATTTGTCTGGGATAAAGCTCCCATAAGCTCTATAAAGTCATCAGTGAAAAAGAACTTGAAAAAGTCCATCTCACTTAACCCTGCCGTGTTAAATTTGATCCCTGGGCTGCTCATGTACTTAGGTATTTGGGGTTCATAATTGTCTGGTGTGGGCGTACAAATGGGGTCACTTTGCTCGGGGGTATCAATTGTTGCGGGGTCACTTCTCTCAGGTATTTCAACAATGATGGTGGTCCTGGGGCGTCTCATAGGGGGTCTCTCCTCTTCATCACTCGATGAGGAGGCGACAAATAAAACAGTCTCACCATCTGACGAGTCTGTGTCGGAGGCAAGAAATGAATACACCTCTTCGGCAGAAAAGTTGGGACAAGTTTGTTGTGCTTAGACATGTACAAAATGTATATACAGCAAAAGAAAAAAAATTCCCTAACTGGGAGCAAAAGGCTGCTACATAAACTAGCACAAAAGCGTGTCTTGTTTTGTTTTTAGAGAACAAGTGGACTTCCCTGACACTAAAACTAACTAGGGCGAGGGGTCCTAACACTAAAACTAACTAGATTTTAAGTGAGCTTCCCTAACGCTAAATCTAACTACGATGACGATTCCCTGACACTAAACCTATCTAGATTATTCAGAGCTAACCTAACCTAACACTAAACCTAAATACGCTAAACCTAACTAGATTTTATGTGAACTTCCCTGACGCTAAACCTAATTACAGTGATGGATCCCTATCACTAAACCTAACCAGGGTGACGGATTCCTGGCGCTAAGTTCCCTGACACTATACCTAACTACGCTTTTTGACGGTTCCCTGACACTAACTCTAATACTAAACTAACCAGTTAAATTGTGAAAATTGGGTAAACTAACAATTTTTTTGTTTTTTTTTTATATATTTTTTTTGTTTTGATATATTTTATATAGAAAAAAAAAGGAAAAAATAATCCTCAGGGACCAAGAAATTTGGTCCTGCAGACTGAGAAGTGGTCAGTGATAGGAGATCACTGACCAAAAATGTGTGGGGAACAGGAGTGGGTAGTAGATGGGGATGTAGAAAGCAAAAAAAGTGGTTTTTAAAACTTTTTTCACTTCTCTCTGCTCACAACCGCTCTAAACGCCTCGCTAACTACAACAGAGACATTCAGAGCGGTTGCAGCAGGATGTGATGTCAGGAAGAGGAAGTGAAGAGACCAATCACCGCTATTGGTCAGTTAGTCTAGCCAATAGCGGCGATCGCCGAGGAAGGACCATCGCGACAGGTCCCGGCACATTGAGCTGTGATAGCCTGCTGTCGGAAACAGCAGCTATCACAGCTCATGAATGTGCCCGGCGTGAGCGCTGCTGTTTAAGTTGCAGGACGTACTATTAGGTCATGGAGCATGACCGATACAGTTTCCATGACCTAATAGTATGTCCCGGAGTGGGAAGGGGTTAAATAATGAGGTTAAGATTATGTAAGGTTCTGGATCAGCACGCCCTAGCATTGGATTATTGGAGGCATGTGTCAGTATTATGATTGTGTAAATGATAACTTCTCAGTGGAAGTAGATTTCCATTTTAAAATATTTTTGTTGTGAAACGAAAATTTTAGAGCAGAAAATTCTGTGAAGAATATATAAAAAGAAGAATCAGTTTGTATGTATCAGTTTTAGTTACTGCCCAAAGTGAATGTTTAACGTAAAGATGTTAATTGTTAATGTTTTTTCTTCAATTGAATTACCTGATTAAGATCAATTAATAATTATACGATTAAAAGATTGTTCTTCACAGGAAGTATCCAACTGGGAGCAGAAGGCGTGAAAACCAGATTCTAATGGAATGTGGACGGATAAAGGAAGGTAAACCGGTAGCATCCAAGGCACTCTTGATGGCACTTGCATTGATGGCATGTGGCCTCACATATGCCTCCAAGATTGCAAGGATCGATTTGGTAAGATCTAATTGGTATGTCCCAGGTTTTACAGCTGTTGCTGCTAAATTCTTTTAGAGCTGTTTGATTTGCCTACAGAACAGTCCCGGAAGACCGGTGCCAATCTTATTATCATACCCGCCTCTCATGGAGATACCTACCCAGGTAATACAAATCAGAGTAAGAAAAAATTGGTTTGAGACACTTGTCAGATAAACATATGGCATCTGTGAATATTTTTGTGGGTAGGAGCTGTTACAGGTAATCAGCTTAGATCAAGAAATAAATCCCACTGAAAATAGTAACACTAAGTGCAAAATAAAATGTACCAAGTAGCTGCACATTTTCTAGGTGCCCTGTCCAGCAGGACAGAGAAGTTTTTCTTATATAACAGTGTTTGTTTGATTTAGTTTAACCCCTTCCCGGCATCCGCCGTATATATACGGAGCTGTCGGCAGGGCTTCCCACAAAGTGCAGTACCATTACGTCGCGGTGATAGTGCGGGCTCAGGAGCTGAGCCCGCACCATCACCGCCAAGTGCCTGCTGTATGTTTCAGCTGGTACCCTGATGTAATTGCCAGGACCAGAGCTGGTCGATTAACCCTTCAGATGCTGCGTTCAATAGAGATCGCAGCATGTGAGGGATTTTAAGCCGCTGGGTTGCCAGTGGCTACAATGGCAACCGGAGGCCTAATACTGGCATCCCGGTCAGCCAGCAACGGAAGCCTCCTATGCTCCGTTTGCCGGCGGTGCCTAAAAGGCTTCTGGTACCATCGGCTGAGCCGGCTTCATCAGCAGTGGGTGTGCGCTGTATGTTACAGTGGAAACAAGGCTGTAACAAAAGGGACCGGAGCTAGCTCTGATTCCTGCCATTAACCCGTTAGATGCAGCGATCCAAAGCGATAGCTGCATCTTAGTGGTTTGTAGCAAATCGGCATCCTGCCATGCGATGGCAAGGCTGCCAATTGCTACTATGGCAACAGGCGGCCCAATAACGGCTTCCAGTCTGACATTATGGAAGCCAATTAGGCCCCCGACCGGAGCCGGAGCCTGATCGGCTTGATGTCAGTGAACAACTGACAGTTCTAATATATTGAACTGCATAGGTAGTGCAATGTATTAGAACATCAATCAAACAGTTGGACCTTCAAGTCCCCTAGTGGGACTAAAGAAAGGTGTAAAAATAAAAGTTGTAAAAATGAAACTAAAAGTTTCAAGTAATAAAATAAAACACTATCGCCCTTTTTCCATTATCAAGTCATTTATTGTTGAAAATAAATAAATAAAACCATACATATTTCGTATCGCCGCGTAACGACCTGAACTATAAAAATATTGTTATTTGTTCCGCGCAGTGAACGCCGTAAAAAAAAAACCCTAAAAAATACCAGAAATTCTTCCAAAAATTGAACTAAAAAGTGATCAAAAAGTCGCATGTATGCAATGGTACCTATAAAAACTATAGCTAGTCTCACAAAAAAGAAGCCCTCATAAAGCTCCGCCAACTAAAAAATTAAAAAGTTATGGCTCTTACAACTTGGCGACAGAAAAAATACATTCTTTTTACAAAAGTAATTTTATTGTGCAAAAGTTGTAAACATAAAGTTCTATAAATGTAGTATCGCCGGAATCCTATTTACCCGCAGAATAAAGTTAACATGTAATTTTTTGATGCATTGTGAATGCTGTGTAAAAAAAAACCTAAAAAAACTATGCCAGAATTGCTGTTTTTTAATCACTTTGCCTCCCAAAAAAAAGGATAACAAGTAATCAAAAAGTCCAATGTACGCCAAAATGGTACCAATAATAAGTACAGCTCATCCCGCAAAAAATCTGTCCTTATACCACTAGGTCTATGAAAAAATATAGTTAGTTAAGGCTCCAATAAGTCAGGAAAGAAAAATATGCAGTTGTGCCGGCCCACATGGAACACTTCTTCTGTTTCAAGTGGCGATATATCAAGGCCCTAAAATTAGGGAACCAGGAAGGGTAGGGCCCAAACATATCTGCTGGAAGCGAGGGCGCCCGTATTATACCAGGACAACACTTCCCAGCTAAATTGTGCAAACTGCATAGGTGCGTAGTGTGGACCAAAAGGGGGATAAGAAAGGACATTTAGCAGTGCGACACTGGCCTGCGCATAAAGGATTGCTTCACAGCGTTACAAATATTTATGGATTATTTTATTGTTTACCCCATTATTATACCACCTGACTATGCCCCTGATGTACTCTGCCCAGTTCACATATGCTTCACATTATAAACTGAAATACCAGTAAAACTCCAAACAAAACTACTACCATGCAAAATCCACGCTCCAAAACCTAAAAGGCGCTCCTTCCCCACAGGATGCCTAAACAGCAGTTTACTTCCACATATATGGCATCGCCATACCTGGGAGAACCCTTTTAAAAAAATTTGGGTTGTGTGCCTCCAGTGGCACAAGCTGGGCACGACATATTTCCCACTGAAATGTCACATCTAGAGAAAAATATTTTTTTTTACTTTGCACCATCCGCAGCGCAATCATTTATGGAAAAGACCTGTGGGTGAAAATGCTCACTACACCCCTTAATAAATGCCTTGAGGGGTGTAGTTTCCAAAATGGGGTCACTTCTCAGCGGTTTCTTTTATTATTTCACATCAGAGCCTCTGCAATTGTGAACCAATACTGTGTAAGTTGCTAAATTAGGCCTCAATTTCACATGGAACTCTTTAACTCCTGAGCCCTGTCGATAGTCCAGGCAATAGATTAGGGCCACATGTAGGGTGTCTCTAAAACTGGGAAACACAGCGTAATGATTAGAGACCAGTCTTGTTATGGTAGCACAAGCTGGGTACCACATATTGGCCTATCTATGGAAAAAATACCATTTTCACTCTGCAACATAGAGTGCACACTAATTTCTGCAAAACACCTGCGGGGTTAACATGCTCGCTACACCCCTAGGTTAATATCTTGAGGGGTGTAGTTTCCAAAATGGGGTCACTTGTAGGGGGTTTCCACTGTTTTGGTCCCACAGGGGCTTTGCAAATGCGACATAGCGACCAGAAAACAATCCAGCAAAATCTGTACTCCAAAAGCCAAATGGCACTCCTTCCCATCTGAGCCCTCCTGTGTGCCAAAACATCAGTTTATGACCACATATGGGGTATTGCCTTACTCCAGAGAAAATGCTTTACAAATGTTGTGGTTCTTTTTTTCTTTATTTGTTGAGAAAATGAAAAATTTTGAGCTAAAGCTACGTCTTATTGAAGAAAAAGGATTGTTTTTATTTTCACTGCCCAATTCTAATAAAATCTATAAAACCCCTGTGGGGTTGAAATGCTCACTACACCTGTAGATGAATTCCTCAAGGGGTGTGGTTTCCAAAATGGGGTCACTTGTGGGAGGTTTCCACTGTTTTGTCCCTTCGGGGGCTTTGCAAATGCGACCTGGCCTCCGCAAACCATTCCTGCTAAATTTGAGCTCCAAAAGCCAAATGGCGCTCTTTCCTTCTAAGCCCTGCCATGTGTCCAAACAGCCATTTAGGCCCACATGTGGGGTACTGTTTTAATGGGGAGAAATTACTTTACAAATTTGGCAGTGCTTTTTCTCCTTTCATCCTTGTGGAAATGAGAAAAAATTAGCTAAAGCTACATATTCTTTAAAGAGGCTCTGTCACCAGATTGGTCAGCGTCATACACATAAACACGCCCAGTTAAAAACACAATTACACGCCCAGTTGGACACAACGAAAAAAAAACGCCCAGTTGTCCATTTCAAAGCTCATTTGCATAAATATAAAATAGCTCATAACTTGGCCAAAAATGAACGTTTTTTAAAAAAAACAACGTTACTGTTATCTACATTGCAGCGCCGATCACATGCAATAGGAGATAGGGGTTTGAGAATCTGGTGACAGAGCCTCTTTAAAAGAATGTAGATTTTAATTTTCACGGCCTACTTCCAATAATTTCTGCAATAAACCTGTGGGGTCAAAATGCTAACTATACCCCTAGATAATTTTCTTGACGGTTCTAGTTTCCCAAACGAGGTCACTTTTGGGGGATTTCCACTGTTTTGGCACCGCAGGAGCCCTTCAAACCTGACATGGTGCCTAAAATATTTTCTAATAAAAAGGAGGCCCCAAAATCCACTAGGTACTCCTTTGCTTCTAAGTCCGGCGCTTCAGTGCATTGGCACACTAGGGCCACATGTGTGATATTTCTAAAAACTGCAGACTCTGGGCAATAAATATTGAGTTGCATTTCTCTGGTAAAACCTTCTGTATTAAAAAAAAATGGATTAAAAATGAATTTCTGCAAAAAAAAAATAATGAAATTTCACCTCTACTTTGCTTGAATACCTGTGAAATGTCTAAAGGGTTACTTTGAGGGGTGAAGTTTTTAAAATTGGGTAACTTATTGAGGGTTTCTAATATATAATGCCCTCATAGCCACTTCACAACTGAACTGGCCCCTGTAAAAATAGCCTTTTGAAATTTTCTTGAAAATGTGAGAAATTGCAGCTAAAGTTCTAAGCCTAGTAACATCCTAGAAAAATAAAACGATATTCAAAACACTATGCCAATCTGAAGTAGACATATGGGGGATGTTAATTAGCAGCAAGTTTGTGTGGTATAACTGCCTGTCTTACAAGCAGATACATTTAAATTTAGAAAAATGCTAGGTTTTGCAATTTTTCACTACATTTTGGTGTTTTTGACAATTAAATACTGAATGTATCGAGCAAATTTTGCCAGTAACATAAAGTCCAATGTGTCCCGAGACAATGATCTCAGAATCGCTTGGATAGCTGACAGCATTACGAAGTTATTACCACATAAATTGAAACATGTCAGATTTGAAAAATGAAGCTCTGTCAGGAAGGTCAAAAGTGGCCAAAGCGGGAAGGGGTTAAGGGTCCAACATTGTTATTGTATGTACTTAGAACAACTCTTATATTATGCAGATGTTGTTATCACCAGATGAGCATTTATTTTAACAATTGATATAGGCTGGGCCCCCAGCAAGTGACAATAAACATGAACTAAAAGACTATAACATGATGAACACCATCACTGAGATGCGGCAGGTGCAGCCTGAGCCAATACAATGCGCTTGTCATGAACTGGAGGCAGTGTCAAAATTCTAAGCAGCCACGCAGACAAGCAACTTGCCTGAGGAAGAGGATTTAGATGTGGAGGGATTTGCGGCAGTCATAATAAAACTCCACTTATTCGCCTACGAGGGAACTCCCCCCAGGCTCACAGTATGAGGTGCTGTGTACTAACAAGAGGCAGTAACTGACAGATAAGAAGTACCAAACTAAGTACTACTGACATCAGCAATTGTCAAAGTAAAGTTAAGTAAAGGCCAAAGACCTAAGTGAACCTGTCAGCAGCATCCAAGTGTTTTACAGTGGAAAATAAGTGACCAGGAGGTGGGTAATAATAAATCCCCCATTGGACAGCACCGTACAGTCTGACTCCACAAATGTGTGGGTTACCGTAAGGGTGACAGTCAGTGAAAAGCAGAAGACAAAAGAAGAAGAGGATGACTATGTACAGGACTTGTCAATGAACTGATGGGACCCAAACCTGAGTGGTGATAGCATGAGATTTGTGATAGCATTATTTTATTAGTTGAGGCCCTATTGTTTGAGGTTTATAATTATAATGTATGTAAATATGCCACTGTACTGTGAATTACAACTTGAGATGTTTCATGTGGAGTACATGGCAGCAATGAGAACCCTGACGTTATGTTACCTGGGTGTCTCTAGGTTTGAGAAAAATTCTGCCCACAACCTGTTATATCTGCAGTGGTAAAAGTCCCATTAGGACAGTACGTGACAGTGCAACCCAATTATGAACAATATATGTGCCGTGGTAGGACAAGTTTGGATTATTGCTAACATTAGTAGGTTTAGCAGTACAGAATGTTCATAATATAGAGAAAGTGGCTGACAGATTGGACACTGTTACAGATTATGTGTTTGATGTTTTGAATGCTGCCCAAGGGGGCATGTGCATGAGCCAAGTAGATGGCCCAGCCTCCTGCCATTATGTAGAACTTTTTGGCATTATGCAGGTCAAGTATGACATCGATAAAGCTAACAAAATAAAGAAACTCTTCAGGAAAATTTTTGCAAAGCTTCGCAGGAAAGGCTAAAAAAAAAACACACACCATCCTAGATCTTTTGATTAAGTGTGTACCCTATGAGTGAAATGAGTATGGGAAGGAATTTTGTTGACATGTCCAGGGGATAATGTGAAAAGGCTAGGTAAGTCCACAAGGGGGATAAGCCCTCTTTTAAGTTCCAGGCTTGGATACAAAATGTCCTCAAATAAACAAAAGGTGGGAAATGTGAGAGCGATTAGAATATGCTTAACCCCTTCCCGACATTTGACGTATCCATACGCGAAAGTTGGGTAGGGGAAGTATGGAGCGGGCTCACGGAGTGAACCCGCTCCATACGATGCCGGTGTCGGCTGTATGTTATAGCCGACACTTCAGAGTAACGAGCGGCATCGCGCTCGAGCGGCATCCTGCTCGTTTAACTCGTTAAATGCTAATGAAGGCCCCCAGGTCCGCCATCTTTGTGCACCTATTAAGCCCTGCAGGATATTTGTGCAGTTTATAGTGGAATGAAGACATATTCCATAGAAACAGATGCGTAATTATTTTCCTGTTCTTTATAGACCTGGAATGAACAGGATCTATGTGTAGTTGATAAGGGAATGTGTTCTTTCCCTTATAAACTACAATTATATCCTGTTCATTCCAGGTCTATCAAGCACAGGAAAATAATTATGCATCTGTTTCTATGGAATATGTGTATCTTCTACTATAAACTACACATAGATCCTGTTCATTCCAGGTCTATCAAGCACAGGAAAATAATTACGCATCTGTTTCTATGGAATATGTGTTCATTCCCTTATAAACTACAATTATATCCTGTTCATTCCAGGTCTATCAAACACAGTAAACATTTTTACACATCTGTTTCCATGGAATTTGTTTTTATTTTCTCATTAACTACAAAGAAAATCTGTTTAGTCCATGTTTTCAAAACATAAAAACCTCATATCTTTTTTTAATAATTTCTTCATTCTTTTTAGTATGTTCCCTATATAGGGGCTCTTATCTACAGGGAACGCCTCAGGGGGCCGATATCTACAGGGAACGCCACAGGGGGCCCTATCTACAGGGTAACACCACATAGGGCCCCATGTGGCGTTCCCTGTAAATAGGGCCTCCTGTGGCGTTCCCTGTAGATAGAGCCCCCTGTGCCCCTGTGGTGGTCCCTGTAGATAGGGCCCAATGTGGCGTTCCCTGTAGATAGGGCCCATCTACAGGGAATGCCACATGGGGCCCTATCTACAGGGAATGCCACAGGGGGGTCTATCTACCGGGAACGCCACAGGGGGCTCTATCTACAGGAAACGCTACAGGGGGCCCTATCTACAGGGATCGCCACAGGGGCACAGGAGGCTCTATCTACAGGGAACGCCACAGGGGGCACTATCTACAGGGAACACCACAGGGGGCTATATCTACAGGGAACACCACAGGGGGCTCTATCTACAGGGAACGCCACAGGGGGCTCTATCTACAGGGAACGCCACAGGGGGCTCTATCTACAGGAAACGCCACAGGGGGCTCTATCTACAGGAAATGCCACAGGGGGCTCTATCTACAGGGAACACCACAGGGGGCTCTATCTACAGGGAACCCCACAGGGGGCTCTATCTACAGGGAACGCCACAGGGGGCTCTATCTACAGGGAACGTCACAGTGGGCTCTATCCACAGAGGGGCTTATCTACAGAGGGCACTATACAGGGAACGCTACAGGGGCACTACACAGGGAACGCTACAGTGAATGCCACAGGGTGCACTATCTACAGGGAACGCTACAGGGGGCCCTGTCTGCAGGGAACGCTACAGGGGGCACTATCTACAGGGAACACTACTACCTACAGAGGGCTCTATGGGGAGAACTATTTGTAGAGGGCTCTACTGGGAGGACTATCTACAGAGGGCTCTACTGGGAGCACTATCTACAGAGGGCTCTATGAGGGGCACTATCTACAGGGGGCACTGTGTGTGGTGCATTACTTTACAGTGTTTGACACAATTTTATTCAGGGGCACAGTGTATGTTACTATTAGATTCAGGGGCACAGTGTGTAGCGCTATTATATTTGGATACACAGTGTATGATACTATTATATTTGGGGGTATAGAGTGTGGTACCTTAAGAATTTGCTCGTTTATAGGTGCAGAAATGTTGAAAAAGTGAGCTTCCGAAGACATCTGCGCAGCAAACTTACCCATTTCTGCAGAAATGGCTCATGGCCAGGAGGCATCATAGAGTTCTGGACCAGACGGAAATGTAAAGAGAACAACTACAATCTGAGAAGTCGTCACCGTTGAGTCACTAAATGTAAATATTTATTCTCCCAAGGACTGCTCAGTACTGTAGTCACTGTATGATCTGCAGCGAGATGATGTGTGTATCGTTCTTTTTTGGGAAACAGCAACTCCCAGCATAACCTTACCATCGTTCTGGCTATACTGGGAGCTGTAGTTTTATGCCGTACAAACTTATATGGCAGGGGTTAAACTAAATTTGCAAATTATCTCTGTACTGAGCTGTATTTGTACTGGTGCTGTATATATGTACTGAGCTTGGTTCTGGAGTTATATTCATCATCACAACCAAGCTCAATACATAAATACAGCACCAAAGAGAAGCTCAAAACATATATACAACTCCAGAACTAAGCTCTGCTTATAAATACAGCACCAGAACCAAGCTCAGTACATAAATACAGCCCCAGAACCAAGCTCAGTAAATATATACAGCACCAGAACAAAGCTCAGTACATATATATCAGAACAACCAAGCTCAGAACACATATATATATATATATATATATATATGTATATATATATATATATATATAAAATATACACTACCGTTCAAAAGTTTGGGGTCACCCAGACAATTTTGTGTTTTCCATGAACACTCACGCTTATATTTATCAAATGAGTTGCAAAATGATTAGAAAATATAGTCAAGACAAGGTTAGAAATAATGATTTTTATTTGAAATAATAATTTTCTCCTTCAAACTTTGCTTTCGTCAAAGAATGCTCCATTTGCAGCAATTACAGCATTGCAGACCTTTGGCATTCTAGCTGTTAATTTGCTGAGGTAATCGGGAGAAATTTCACCCCATGCTTCCAGAAGGCCCTCCCACAAGTTGGATTGGCTTGATGGGCACTTCTTGCGTACCATACGGTCAAGCTGCTCCCACAACAGCTCTATGGGGTTGAGATCTGGTGACTGCACTGGCCACTCCATTACAGATAGAATACCAGCTGCCTGCTTCTTCCCTAAATAGTTCTTGCATAATTTGGAGGTGTGCTTTGAGTCATTGTCCTGTTGTAGGATTAAATTGGCTCCAATCAAGCGCTGTCCACAGGATATGGCATGGCGTTGCAAAATGGAGTGATAGCCTTCCTTATTCAAAATCCCTTTTACCTTGTACAAATCTCCCACTTTACCAGCACCAAAGGAACCCCAGACCATCACATTACCTCCACCATGCTTGACAGATGGCGTCAGGCACTCTTCCAGCATCTTTTCAGTTGTTCTGCGTCTCACAAATGTTCTTCTGTGTGATCCAAACACCTCAAACTTCGATTAGTCTGTCCATAACACTTTTTTGCAATCTTCCTCTGTCCAATGTCGGTGTGCTTTTGCCCATATTAATCTTTTCCTTTTATTAGCCAGTCTCAGATATGGCTTTTTCTTTTCCACAGGAGATTTGTTCAATAAAATTCGCATTATACTCCAACGGTTGATGGCTTGAAGATTATACTGACTGTCACTTGCATCGACTATTTAGGAAAATCAGCGAAAAATAACATTTGCATAATAATTTGGAACGCGGTGTAGGCCTATACGTAATGGATGAGTTTAATATAATGTGTGGGTAGGTATGTACGCTTATGTAATTATATAAATACCGTGGCAATCCAAAATAAAACATTCTGGACAGGGAATTTCTTTATTTAGAGTCAAATTTAATGCAAGGGGTATTTGGAATATCATAATTGTTTTATTATTAGAATAATTTTCAATGGCGCGATACACCGCAAAACATCATGAACCCATCCCCCCCCCCCCCCGCATGTCTTCGTCCGAAAAACAGGGAACCTGTTGTTAAAAATTTGAATCCCACCCCTGTGTATATCGATTACCTATGATTTGAAACTGGATAAAATCACTGGTGGGCGGGTATCGGTTGACATACCCAATACAAATTTCAGTCTAATATATTTTGTGTCTTGATTGCGTTAACATATTTGAGCAAGTACAACACCCACATTTTCTTGCAATAAAAGGATTAAATTACAAACTTTACAGGCATACAGCTGGTACTCTCCTACTTAGATGTGTACACAAGTGGCATTTCTTTTCCCCCAGTTATCCACAGCACTTTTCAGTACAGTACATTTGGAAGGAGTTTTGAAAAAAACGTATGGAAAAATGAGAATGCTGCTAGGCTTTCAAATCCACAGCATACTCATTGGGGGGAATTTATTAAGACGCCAGTCTGAATCTGAAACACAGTGGACTAAGATGGCCCTAATTTATTAAGAGACTGTATGCTATGTAATCGCTAAGTGGCACAGTCTAACTTCATAAGAACACGAATCGACATCATGTGACCGACCCCGCTGTACGCTAAGTAATCGCTGTAGCAGTAGTACGCGATGACATAGCGTACAGCAGGGTCGGTCACATGACGACGAGTCGTGTCGTGTCGTCATGAAGTTAGACTGTGCCACTAGACTTCCGGTCCCCCGGCAGTGCTGTAAAAATCTATTAAAATCTCATAATCAGCGCAACGGTGGACAGGAATGTATATTAGCAGTGTACTCACATACTGCAGTCAGTAGACTGCTAATAATTTTCCGTCACCACATAAGCCCTTTAAGGTAAAAAGTTTCTGTAATTATATGAAGGTTATTTTTTTCACACCTTGTACCAGCCTGGTATATCAGTTTCATAAATGGCTAACTGTATTTCCCCAAATGGATTACTTCTCAGAGTCTCACAACATTTACTTTGAAATCTAACCAGTGAAAATACAGAAGATGTGATTAAAACAACTCAATTGCTAAAGAAGAAATGACAAACAGTAGGAGGACTGCACTAGACATAAAATCACGAAGGTGTGGGAGTAAGATAAAATCACAAAACTGCAAGATAAAAAGTTACAGTTAGTATAAAATGCAGACATGCAAATGAAAAAATATTCAAATTAGTGCTATTATATATTTAGTTAAAGATAATTACCAAAATAATTATCGAAAGCACGTACTGTATTATTCCATATAATTACTAGGAAATTGTAATACAGGATATCTGGGGATTGTAGGGCATTTACATTTTGTCATCTTATTGACTTGTTAACATGCATTCATTTGTATGAGCAATATATCTTTGTTTAATTTAGGTTCTGTTCACACTAGCAGCATGGCTTCTGTTCATAACAGCCATGACATCTATGACGGATCTAGACGAATCTCAACAATTCTGATGGATCCCATGGACTTTTAAAGCGGTCCGCCTGGTTTCGGTTGGAGTTCTTGTATTCTTGACATAAGCGACTAGGCTGCACACTACACTTTTCTAGCTGTAAAAAAGAAAATACTGGAGCTTCAGACCAAACACAAATAATGCAAATGTGAACAGAGCTTTATAATAGTACAAAAGATTCTGAAGAGTTATTTATACCATTAAAGGCTATGTACACCTTTGAAATGTCAATCATTGTGCTAGGTGCAACTTTCTAAATACTTTTATCAAAAATTATTTTTATTTTTTGAGATACAAATGCTTTGTACCCTGTATACAGAACAGCTGTATGGAGTGCCAGGGGCGTAGCTAAAGGCTTATTGGCCCCAATGCAGAGGTTCTTCTTGGGCCCCCCCCCCTCCAAACTTCTCATGGCCGAGAGCCTGCAGCTTTCACCTGCATCGCTGGTTCTCCTAAGTGACCAAACGATGCAGCACCAGCAGTCGGGGGCGTCACTAACGTCTTGAAACACCAGGGGAAATAGCCCCAATACATATACCCCCCAAAAAATGTGTGTGTATGTATATGTGTATATAGGAGACAGCATAGCTATAGCACTACTACCCTATAGCTATGGATAGGATTAGATACAGTTGCTCAGCAGACAGTATCACACGTGATAGGATTAGATATAATGCCCAGCAGACAGTATCACACATGATGGGATTAGATACAGTGACTCAGCAGTCAGTATTACACGATAGGATTAGATATAGGGCCCAGCTCGCTGACATTGAGGCTCCAGCGCTGGACCCAGGAAAGGTAAGTATAAGAATTGTTTTGCTTTTTTACGTGTTACAATTTTTTTGTGTGTTTGTGTTTTTTTTACAGCTTTGGTTGTTGGGACTACTCAGATTCGAGGACTACTGCGATAATGGCATTTTTTTATTCTCAATAAAATGGATAACGAGGATTGTGTGGGATTTTTATTTCAATCAAATATTTTTTCTATATTCTTGTAGTTTTCTAACTATATTACTACTACCTTATTAATAGCTGCTGGCTGATTGACAACGCCCATTATTAAGGCGAGGCTTAATGTTAGACATGAAGAGGCTAGCACTAACCCCCAATATTACCCTGGTACCAACCACCACCAGGAAGAGCCGGGTACGATCCAGTACCCGACCATCTGTAGTGATGGTTGGGAACTGGTGTGGCCGCAGGCTGGTATTATTAGGCTGGAAAAGCCCAAAAACCGTGGCCCTTCCCACCCTGGTAATACTGCCTGCTGCTGCTGTGTTGTATCTGGCTTGTTATAAAAATGGGGGAATCCCACATCGTTCTTTCCAATTATTTTATTAAAAAATGACGTGGGATCCCCCCCATTTTTAATAACCAGCCAAATACAACACAGCAGCAGCAGCAGCCTGGCATTACTAGGGTGATAAGGGCCAGCCTGATAATACCAGCCTGCGGCCGCCCCAGTACCCGACCATTACCACAGAGGGTCATGTACTGGATAGTACCTGGCTCTTCCCGGCACCCCTCGTGGTGGTGGGTACCGGGGTAATAATGGGGGTTAGTGTTAGCCTCTGCATCGGCTGACACTAAGCCCCGCCTTAGTAATGAACGCTGTCAATCAGCACCTATTAATAAGGCGGTAGTAATAAAGTTTCCAAAAAATACAGACATAGAAAAAACAGGTTTATTGAAATAAAAAAAAACACACACCCTCATTATCCATTTTATTGATAATAAAAAAATCCATCATTGAAGTAGTCCTCGAATCCCACGTAGTCCAACGACCGAACCTGTAAAAAAAAAAAAAAACACAAAAAAAAACCATTAGTAAGAGCCTGTTCACATCACCGCTGCCCTTCCATCAGAGGTTTCCAGCAGTTAACCCTTCAACGGAGAGGTAAACTGAAACCTCAGCTTCCGTTTCCCTCACCATTGATTAGTTCCATTGTTTTGACGAGTCAATAGCGCAGTCAACTGCGCTATTGGTTGCGTCAAGAACAACGGAACCCTGTCACAACAGTGACAAACAGGAACCTTTAGCAACATTTCCGTCACCATGGAGATCAATGGCGAGGGAAACGGAAGCTGAGGTTTCAGTTTGCAGTTTCTTGAGGGGTTACACGAATGAAACCTCCAACGGAACCCCTCAACGGAGGTACAACGGTGATGTGAAAACAGCCTAACACATATAGTAGGCTAAGATACAGTGCCCAAGTGCATGTGTGATACTATTTGTTGGACCCTGTATCTAAGCACAAGGTAGGCTTAAATACAGGGTCGAGCAGACAGTAATCTTATAAAGTATAAGATTACTGTCTGCTGGGGCCCTGTATCTAAGCCTGCCATATGGTAGGCTTAAAAGGGCTTGTCCAGTCCCTAAACATTGATGGCCTAGCCTCAGGATAGGCCATCAATAGCTGATGGGTTGGGGTCCGACTCCCGGGACCCCCACAATAATCTGTTTTGAACGGGGTGCAGAGCTTGTACAAGCGCTGCCTCCCCTTCATTTTCCTCACTTGCTCACACTGTGAGTCGCGGACACGTCTGTGTCAGCGATTCAGTGTGAGAAAGTGACCGGAATGAAGAGGAAGTAGCGCTCATACGAGCGGCTACACCCCCTTCAAAAAAGCTGATTGGCGGGGGTCCCTAGAGTCGGACCCCGACTCATCAGTTCCAGCAGAGTGGCATTGAACTTACCCTCCCTTTGGCCGCAGCGGAGCTACTGACTCCATCCAGGGTCGGGATGCTGTGCGCAGCGCATAGTGTTGTGACGTAATGCGCTGCGCACAGCGCTGTGACGTCGGGACCTCCGCTGCGCTCCAGAACAAGGAAGGTAAGTGCTGTCAGTTACTATGGTAACGGGGCTCCGTGTAGTTTATTACATAGGCCCCAGTTTTTATAGTAACTTTTCATTGATGTTGTGGGGGGGGGCCGTGAGCCCACTGGCTTTGGGGCCTGGTCGCAATTGTGACCCCTATAGTTGCGCCACTGTGTAGTGCTGAAACCTGCATCCGTCAGGTCAGCAGCACTGATGAGTTGAGTGTCAACGGGTCCTGCGTGTCTCTGACATGCAGGATCAAGCTGTTACCAATCACATCTAAGTTCATAACTTATAACTCATAACTCGCCAATAGTGCTCACAATCAACCTGGACAGTCTCAAATGGTAATGATTTGGCAATAAGTGTCTATAAGCAGTGCACATGTTAAACCCCCACTCATCTAACACAAATAACCACAGAACAACAATATTATGGCAAATATTATAAATTTGTGGCACTAGCCACTCTTTATTTACAACACATTATACGGCTAGCTTGTGTACCCCCACAGACAAGAAACCCTGCCATGTAGCTTGTGGTTATCTCACCTTGGCCCATGGCTGCTGGCTCCATGTGTGTGAATCCCTGCCTTACAACACAGAACAAACAACACAACAAAACATATAATAAGGGTCGGGTCTTGCTTTTCCCTGTAAGCAGAAACAGAATTAGCCTGCTCTCCCTCACATGACCTGACTTAAATTCCCCTACACTACTCCACACTAATACCCTTACCAAATTAACTTTACACCAGCCCTAATTTCTTCACCCAATTACACCTACGTTCAGGTCCAAAACCAACCCCTATTGTTCCTTTAGCTCCCCCTAGACTACCTGGCACCATGAGCCATGTGGCCAGCTATATTTGGACAAAGCAAAAAAACTCAACCTGCATTATCCCTGTTCCTACCAAACATTCTAAGGTTCCCCACTACCACACCTTTTTCCTGGGTGCCACATGGCCATACTTATGGTTCGTTACGGGCATCTTATTCCTCTAGAGTAATTGGAGTATGTAGTGTGATAGCTCTGGCTATCCAAGCCCTCCGCATGGCTAATATTTTGTAGCCTTTTAGATGTGTTTCTTGAAGGCAGCTTATATATGTGGAAACGTTTTTAATGAAATCTAAGGCTAACACCCTTTTAAATTTGGAGTTCAAGCCATGTACATTCCAGGCCATTACTTTTATTATAAACATGTGATCAGCAAAATAAATAAACACCATTCAGTAGACCACCAGGGAGTTGAAAACGAACCAGGAAAGGGGATACCGAGGGCTGGCAGCACAATCAAATGACAGTCATACACAGTGTAAATAATAGACATGTGGAGAGAAAACAATAATACAGTAAGAAAATAGATAAAAATCCCAAGAAATTTAGTTTGGGAAAGGAAAAGTCCTCCTGTCTAAAACTGAACATGTCTAGACCTCGACCCTGACCTAAATTAGCAAGGCATACTTGTTCTTAAACCTGAGTAATAGTCAATTTAAAGTTCACCATGGAAGCTCCCGTAAGATTTCGCCAGAAAGAAGTATACTGTAGATTAGTGATAATCTCCATTGCAGGAGATAGCAGCACCCTGTTAGGAAGGTAAAGTTTGTCCAATGCACTTATGACCAAATTTAAGTGAAGTTATTCTGAGCTTAAAATTTATCTTTGAGAGCCATACCTTATCTCCTACGCCATAACAGGAAATAGATTTGCAATGTCTATCTACAGCTCTCTTGTAGCGATCTTGAGCTTCACACAGATTGTTTGTCAACCTCTCTTAAAGAGGCTCTGTCACCACATTATAAGTGCCCTATCTCTTATATAAGGAGATGGGCGCTATAACGTAGGTGACAGTAATGCTTTTTATTTAATAAAACGATCTGTTTTCACCACTTTATTAGCAATTTTAGATTTATGCTAATGAGTTGCTTAATGCCCAAAATCATTAGCATAAATCTAAAATCGCTAATAAAGTGGTGAAAACAAATCGTTTTATTAAATAAAAAGCCTTACTGTCACCTACATTATAGAGCCCATCTCCTTATATAGGAGATAGGAAACTTATAATGTGGTGACAGAGCCTCTTTAAAGAGGCTCTGTCACCAGATTTTGCAACCCCTATCTGCTATTGCAGCAGATAGGCGCTGCAATGTAGATTACAGTAACGTTTTTATTTTTAAAAAAACGAGCATTTTTGGCCAAGTTATGACCATTTTTGTATTTATGCAAATGAGGCTTGCAAAAGTACAACTGGGCGTGTTGAAAAGTAAAAGTACAACTGGGCGTGTATTATGTGCGTACATCGGGGCGTGTTTACTACTTTTACTAGCTGGGCATTGTGTATAGAAGTGTCATCCACTTCTCTTCAGAACGCCCAGCTTCTGGCAGTGCAGATCTGTGACGTCACTCACAGGTCCTGTCTCGTGTCGGCCACATCGGCACCAGAGGCTACAGTTGATTCTGCAGCAGCATCCACGTTTGCAGGTAAGTCGATGTAGCAACTTACCTGCAAACGCTGATGCTGCTGCAGAATCAACTGTAGCCTCTGGTGCCGATGTGGCCGACACGATGCAGGACCTGTGAGTGACGTCACAGATCTGCACTGCCAGAAGCTGGGCGTTGTGAAGAGAAGTGGATGATACTTCTATACACAACGCCCAGCTAGTAAAAGTAGTAAACACGCCCCGATGTACGCACATAATACACGCCCAGTTGTACTTTTACTTTTCAACACGCCCAGTTGTACTTTTGGAAGCCTCATTTGCATAAATACAAAAATGGTCATAACTTGGCCAAAAATGCTCGTTTTTAAAAAATAAAAACGTTACTGTAATCTACATTGCAGCGCCTATCTGCTGCAATAGCAGATAGGGGTTGCAAAATCTGGTGACAGAGCCTCTTTAAGCTTGTTCCTAGATAGCAAGTCTATCAGTAACAGCAGGAATTTATGAAGATTGAGGGTATGTTCACACGGCCAAATTTCAGACGTATACGAGGCGTATTATGCCTCGTTTTACGTCTGAAAATACGGCTCCAATACGTCGGCAAACATCTGCCCATTCATTTGAATGGGTTTGCCGACGTACTGTGCAGACGACCTGTTATTTACGCGTCGTCGTTTGACAGCTGTCAAACGACGACGCGTAAAAATACAGCCTCGTCAAAAGAAGTGCAGGACACTTCTTTGGACGTTTTTGGAGCTGTTTTCTCATAGACTCCAATGAAAACAGCTCCAAAAACGGACGTAAAAAACGCCGCGAAAAATGCGAGTTGGTAAAAAAACGTCTGAAAAGCAGGGTCTGTTTTCCCTTGAAAACAGCTCTGGATTTTCAGACGTTTTTGTTGACTACGTGTGAACATACCCATAGGGTGGTTAAGAATGAAAGTGGGATGAAAACCTAGGTTGGAAAGAAGAGACTCTGAGAAGTAGAGCAATGTTGGGAGCTGTTACATGAAAATTCTGCTGTATGAACAATGTCAACCCAGTCATTTGAGAGATAGCATGTGTAGCACTTCAAATAATGTTTTAAAGTTTGGTTAGCATGCTCCGTTTGATCATTAGTCTGTGGATAAAAGGCAAAGGATAAGATCCATAGTAGCAAGAACCAATAGCAAAGAAGTTCTGCACAGATTCTTATACAAGCTAAAAGTGACACCAGGACATCACTGCACAGACTTAGGGATGTGCCTTGCATCGCATGATTTTAAATAAAAAATCCTTCTACTTTTACCGAACCTTGGCAACAACTCACAACCTGAAAATCTGAAACCAAGCTCATTTTTTTTTATCTCTAGAGATAACTTTGCCCTATGGTATGAATTGCTTAAATGTGTCCCAAGGCCTGTGGGATAATCTGTAACTGGGCCAACAGATGATGGTGTGAACCCACTTTGTCACCAAGGGTTTTAAAGTAGGGCTAAACCGGGAAGCGCAGTCTAAAGGAACCCCTGGTATTCACACTTTAACCCCTATACAGGGATCTGGACTTTGCAACAGGGGAGCACCAGATCGCTACTCCCAGAGTAGTCTCCCTTGGTTATGGCCAATGTAACAGATGAAGTGCAACTCAAGTATAGTAAGCGGGGTCAGGTATAGCAAAAGGTCAGGGGAGATGGCAAGGTTCGTCATGGGTCACTAGCCAGAGGTCAAGGCAGGTGGCAGAGGTTTGAGACGGATCAATAGCAAGATGTCAGGGTTAATGGCAGGATGGTCAAAGGATCTAGACAGAGGTCAAACACAGGAATTCCAACAGTGATTTAGCAAATAAACACAAGATTAGCTTGGGTGAACCAAATTGCTTGGGCAAAGTCCCCAGGAAGAGGAGGACCATTTATAACCAGGAAGAAATGTGTGAAATAATTTCGCCTGCGCCAGCCCTTTTTTAAAAGAGCGAGAGTCAGCGCACGCACGCACAAGGACTCCAAACAGAGCGTCGCCAACATGGGAGGCCACCAGACACAGACCTGGCACCATCCAGGATTAGACGCCAGGAGCAGGTAAGGAGAGAACGGTGGCGGGGAGCAGCGACCATAACAATATGTTGTTCATAATAATACACTATACAGTGAAGGAAATAAGTATTTGATCCCTTGCTGATTTTGTAAGTTTGCCCACTGTCAAAGACATGAACAGTCTAGAATTTTTAGGCTAGGTTAATTTTACCAGTGAGAGATAGATTATATTAAAAAAAAAAAAGAAAATCACATAGTCAAAATTATATATATTTATTTGCATTGTGCACAGAGAAATAAGTATTTGATCCCCTACCAACCATTAAGAGTTCAGCCTCCTCCAGACCAGTTACACGCTCCAAATCAACTTGGTGCCTGCATTAAAGACAGCTGTCTTAAATGGTCACCTGTATAAAAGACTCCTGTCCACAGACTCAATTAATCAGTCTGACTCTAACCTCTACAACATGGGCAAGACCAAAGAGCTTTCTAAGGATGTCAGGGACAAGATCATAGACCTGCACAAAGCTGGAATGGGCTACTGTTGGTGCAATAGTAAGAAAATGGAAGACATACAAAATGACTGTCAATCGACATCGATCTGGGGCTCCATGCAAAATCTCACCTCGTGGGGTATCCTTGATCCTGAGGAAGGTGAGAGCTCAGCCTAAAACTACACGGGGGGAACATGTTAATGATCTCAAGGCAGCTGGGACCACAGTCACCAAGAAAACCATTGTTAACACATTAAGCCGTAATGGATTAAAATCCTGCAGTGCCCGCAAGGTCCCCCTGCTCAAGAAGGCACATGTACAGACCCGTCTGAAGTTTGCAAATGAACATCTGGATGCTTCTGAGAGTGATTGGGAGAAGGTGCTGTGGTCAGATGAGACTAAAATTGAGCTCTTTGGCATTAACTCAACTCGCCGTGTTTGGAGGAAGAGAAATGCTGCCTATGACCCAAAGAACACCGTCCCCACTGTCAAGCATGGAGGTGGAAACATTATGTTTTGGGGGTGTTTCTCTGCTAAGGGCACAGGACTACTTCACCGCATCAATGGGAGAATGGATGGAGCCATGTACCGTCAAATCCTGAGTGACAACCTCCTTCCCTCCACCAGGACATTAAAAATGGCTCGTGGCTGGGTCTTCCAGCACGACAATGACCCAAAACATACAGCCAAGGCAACAAAGGAGTGGCTCAAAAAGAAGCACATTAAGTTAATGGAGTGGCCTAGCCAGTCTCCAGACCTTAATCCCCTCGAAAACTTATGGAGGGAGATGAAGATCCGAGTTGCCAAGCGACAGCCTCAACATCTTAATGATTTACAGATGATCTGCAAAGAGGAGTGGGCCAAAATTCCATCTAACATGTGTGCAAACCTCATCATCAACTACAAAAAACGTCTGACTGCTGTGCTTGCCAACAAAGGTTTTGCCACCAAGTATTAAGTCTTGTTTGCCAAAGGGATCAAATACTTATTTCTCTGTGCACAATGCAAATAAATATATATAATTTTGACTATGTGATTTTCTTTCTTTTTTTTAATATAATCTAGCTCTCACTGGTAAAATTAACCTAGCCTAAAAATTCTAGACTGTTCATGTCTTTGACAGTGGGCAAACTTTCAAAATCAGCAAGGGATCAAATACTTATTTCCTTCACTGTAGCTATCAGATCTAAACCTGTAATGGTCTATTTTTTTAAAAATTATCTTGGATCAGTGCCATAGTGATTATTTACCACTCCATGAGATCACAATTGGTTAAAGACTTTCAAGATTTGGAAACAAAAAAATATGGATGACTTGGAAGACTTAATACATAGACGCCAATTAGTAGCGCATCTGTTTCCGCCACTGATGTAATTCCTTGTTACCAGAGATTAAAAGTAAAAATCAATGGACTGGACAAACTCTTGGGTATGGAAACTCGCATTTGGCGGGATTTCACCATGTTACAGACATACACAAGAATGTGATTTACATAGTTACATAGTTACATAGTTACATAGTTAGTACGGCTGAAAAAAGACACATGTCCATCAAGTTCAACCAAGGGAAGGGAAAAGGGAAGGAAAAATTTCTACACATAGGAGCTAATATTTTTTTGTTCTAGGAAATTATCTAACCCTTTTTTAAAGCCATCTACTGTCCCTGCTGTGACCAGCTCCTGCGGTAGGCTATTCCATAAATTCACAGTTCTCACTGTAAAGAAGCCTTGTCGCCTCTGCAGCTTGAACCTTTTTTTCTCCAGACGGAGGGAGTGCCCCCTTGTTTTTTGAGGGGGTTTTACAAGGAACAGGATTTCACCATATTTTTTGTATGTGCCATTAATATATTTATATAAGTTAATCATGTCCCCCCTTAGTCGTCTTTTTTCAAGGCTAAATAGGTTTAATTCTTTCAATCTTTCCTCATAACTTAAATTCTCCATGCCCCTTATTAGCTTCGTTGCTCTTCTTTGTATTTTTTCCAACTCCAGGGCATCCTTTCTATGAACTGGAGCCCAGAACTGAACTGCATATTCTAGATGAGGCCTCACTAATGCTTTGTAAAGTGGCATTATTACATCCCTGTCCCGCGAGTCCATGCCTCTTTTAATACACGACAATATCCTGCTGGCCTTTGAAGCAGCTGATTGACACTGCATGCTGTTATTGAGTTTATGATTTACAAGTACACCCAGATCCTTCTCAACAAGTGAATCCGCCAGTGTAGCGCCCCCTAGGACATATGATGCATGCAGGTTGTTGGTACCAAGATGCATAACTTTACATTTATCTACATTAAACTTCATTTGCCAAGTGGACGCCCAAACACTTAGTTTGTTTAAATCTGCCTGTAATTCATGAACATCTTCCATAGTCTGAACTATATTACATAGCTTGGTGTCATCTGCAAAAATAGAAATAGTGCTATTAATCCCTTCCTCTATATCATTAATAAATAAGTTGAATAATAGTGGTCCCAGCACTGAACCCTGGGGTACACCACTTATAACCGGTGACCATTCAGAGAAGGAATCATTGACCACAACTCTCTGGATACGGTCCTTGAGCCAATTCTCAATCCAATTACAAACTATATTTTCTAAACCTATAGTCCTTTATTTACCCATTAGGCGTCTATGGGGGACAGTGTCAAATGCCTTTGCAAAGTCCAAAAACACTAAATCCACAGCGGCCCCTCTGTCTAGACTTCTGCTCACCTCTTCATAAAAACAGATTAGGTTAGTTTGACAACTTCTGTCCTTAGTAAAACCGTGCTGGCTGTCACTTATAATGCTATTTATTGTCACATAATCCTGTATATAGTCCCTCAATAGCCCCTCAAACATTTTCCCCACGATGGATGTTAAGCTTACTGGTCTATAATTACCCGGGGAAGACCTAGAGCCCTTTTTGAAAATAGGCACCACATTTGCGCTGCGCCAGTCCCTTGGCACTATACCAGTCACTAGAGATTCTCTGAATATTATGAAAAGGGGGACAGAAATAACTGAACTAAGCTCTTTAAGAATTCTAGGGTGTAACCCATCTGGTCCCGGAGCCTTGTGCACATTTATTTTATTTAATTTAGCTTGGACCATCTCTACATTCATCCAATTCAGTATATCAACTGATATATTAACAGCACTGGCACCGGCTACATCAGCTGCTCTTTCTTCTGTTGTATATACAGAGCTAAAGAACCCATTTAGTAACTCTGCCTTCTCTTGATCCCCTGTGATCAACTCCCCATTACCATTATCTAGGGGTCCTACATGTTCAGACCTTGGCTTTTTTGCATTTATATGCTTGAAGAATTTTTTAGGATTTGTTTTACTATCCTTGGCCACCTGCCTTTCATTTTGTATTTTTGCTAATTTTATTACATTTTTACAGATTTTATTAAGCTCTTTATATTTTACAAAGGCTACAGCTGTACCCTCAGATTTGTATTTTTTAAATGCCCTTTTTTTGTCATGTATTGCCCCTTTCACAGAAGGTGTAAGCCATGTGGGGTTTAATTTGAGTCGTTTATACTTATTACCTGTAGGAATAAATTTTGCACTATAATAACTCAAAGTAGATTTGAAAATCTCCCATTTATCATTTGTTCCATTATTTGACATTAGTTCTTCCCAGTCTATATCCTGAATTGCAGCCCTCATCCTGGGGAAATTGGCTTTCTTAAAATTAAATGTTTTTGCCCTCCCAGCCTGCGTTTGTTTTTTACAGTATAGGTAAAATGTAACTATATTGTGATCACTGTTACCGAGGTTTTCACGAACATTGACATTCCCAACAAGATCTGCATTATTAGAAATGACCAGATCCAACAGAGCTTCACCTCTAGTCGGGTCTTCCACAAACTGGCCCATAAAATTTTCCTGCAACAGGTTGAGGAAATGTCTCCCCTTTGCAGTTGAAGCCGAACCATGACACCAATTAATATCCCGGAAATTAAAATCTCCCATTATCACTACAGTACCCGCCTGTGCAGCCCGCTCCATCTGTTTATATAGCTGACATTCCATCTCCTCAGTTATATTGGGGGGTCTATAGATTACACCAAAAGTAATTTTTTCAGTGTTTACCTCCCTTTCTAGTTCCACCCACAAGGTTTCAACCTCCTCACAGTCTTCACCCACTATTGTCTCTTTCACACTCGCCTTCATATCACTTCTCACATACAGACATACACCACCACCTTTCCTATTTGTCCTGTCTTTACGAAAAAGTGTAAAACCCTGTAGATTTACAGCCCAGTCATGTGAAGAGTCCAGCCATGTTTCAGCAACACCAACTATATCTATATTTTCTTCCAGTATCAAGGCCTCCAGCTCCCCCATTTTGCTTGCTAGACTTCTGGCATTTGTGAACATACACTTTAACTTGCCTGTCAGTTTTTCACTTTTATTATCAGAAATGTGATTTGACATTAATCGGTCCTTTTTATTTACACTGATGTTTTGTAACGAAAGGATCTCCTTATCTTGTTGTCTAGTCCTCTCCCCACATTCTGTTTCTCCCCCCACCAATATAGTCTGACCCCTCTCTAACCTGGCTACCCCTTTTT